>NW_007729430.1:51803-53817 GCF_000696425.1 Galeopterus variegatus | reverse complement strand
AGTGGTGAGTAGACCTGAAGGCTGTATCTAGCACAGCCTCTGTGCCTCGGGGATAGCAGCCCACTGCAGAAAAGCTGAGATTCACAAGTCTCTCCCTGGAGTTCAGCTTCCAATCTTTTGGTATAAACATGGGGCTTGGAGAAATGTTTCTCTGGTCAGTTTTTCTCCCAGTAGAGAAAGAAGACAAAATCATTCTAGGATGAGGATAAAAAAAAGAGTTGGAGAAGATTTAGGGGATTTGGAAGCTGGTGATAGTCTCTGCTCCCACCAATCCCCCAAGGTGATCTCCAAGATTAGGAGGATGACAGAACCTCAACACATTTGGGGATCTGACAGAAGAGAGAGAGGATTCTCAACCTGCTCTCTGGCAGGACTTCTGAGAGATGACACCCTTTCAGTACCCCTCACACACACCAATGTGGCATGGAAACAGCTCTACAGAATGGCAGCTGAGTGCTGGGGCAGCCCAGGGAGGCTCCCTCAGACCTCAAGTAGGGTGTAAGCCAAATTTTCCCATGCCCCCCAGTAGGGTATAAAAGTCAGCCAGTGGTAAAAGAGCTGGTCTTGCAGTCAGGATAAGGGGGAGCCATAACAAGGACAAGCATGGGTCATATGGTCAGAAGCCAAGGAAAAGCAGGTTTTGTGGATGCCAAGGTGTAGTGAGGGAAACACATTTATACCTCTGAGGCTGCCAGCCTAAGGCAGAACATGACTGCAAGACTTCCGGTCAAGATGGCGGAATAGACGGTCCCTAGCGTCACTCTCTCACACAAATCAACCAATTTAAACTATAAAAACATAACATCAAGTGCATATGGAACGGAGAGACATCCAGCAGGGGAGGCAGAAGCTCCGCAGAGACCACATGCCTTGCGGGGCCGCCATCGCACTATCCAGGAGACAGGCTTCACCGCCGCCACCCGGCTCCATCCTAAGCCCAGCCTAGCATGTACAGAGCAGGGAGACATCCTGCAGGGGAAGGGGAAGCTCTGCAGAGACCACACACTCTGCAGTGCCTCGGCGCATCCCAGTAGCCCAGGCCAGAGTGCACGAAACAGGGAGAAGTACAGCACGGGAGGTGGAAGCTCAGCAGAGACCACACAGCCTGCGGTACTGCCCTATGATCCAGCAGCCTGGCAGAGTCCAAGCTGACCAGACAGGTGGCTCCCCGGAGAGGCCCAAGACCNTTTTTATTTTTTATAGGTTCCAATATTTTTCAATATACTAATGACCTTCTGCGGCTTTTAAACTGTGTGGGGAGATAGGATTTCTCCAAAAACAATAGAGATAAGCCAACAGCCTCCTCCCACCCCACCACTTGAGGCACACATACCTGTCCATTTCCCTGGACCTGACCTATGGGCTCTGAGAGCAAGCAAGTAACAATGGAAGAACAAGTACACCTTGTCCACACAGAAGACATCTGGTTAGGGTAACCAGAATGCATTCCTCTCACTGGGGACAGTTCAGCTCCTAGATTTTGCTTTGGGCAGCTCTCTCCCATTGGGTTGTGGTGTGGTTGTTGATCAAGGTTGCATTATTGTCATCATTCTGAATCCTGACAGGAAATCAGTGGCACACTCAAACTGGATAATTTGAGGAGAGTTTAATAAAAGGATAATCTACAAAGCAATGGACAGTGTTTGGAGAAACCACAAGGGCTAGTGCAGTACCTCCTTGCTAATAACAGGGTAGCATTCTTATCACCTTAGGTGAGAGCAGGGCATGGTTATCAGAACCCAAAGAAAGAGAGAACTGTATGGAGAAAGTCCCCAGACAGGAGCTATGATCCTGGGCTGGGAGACAAGTCATCCCAATCTCACCTTCCTCCCTCCTCCCATTTCTTATCAGTGCTCCTTACTGACAAGGTACAACCAAAAGGTGGAAACCAGTGGAGCCCTTTGACATACCCCTATGGGTCATCCTCCAAGGAGACAGAGCAGAGCAGAGACAAGTGGTGAGTAGACCTGAAGGCTGTATCTAGCACAGCCTCTGTGCCTCGGGGATAGCAGCC
>NW_007729430.1:48058-49609 GCF_000696425.1 Galeopterus variegatus | reverse complement strand
GAAAAATCAAAATCCACTAGTATAATAAAAATGGCATTCATGAAGAGAAAACAAACAAACAGAGCATCACTGCAGACTAGCCACATGCACATACAATGCCCTGGCACAGAACTGAGATCCATCAAAGGGACAGGGTCATAAGGAAAAACTTCCTGAACTAAATTCTCATCTGAAATAACTGAGAACACCCTTAAGACACTGAGGAAAACTAAACTGAAACTGTTTGCTACTACCAGAGAGAATAGAGGTTCAAGATAGAAATTAGGTTTAGTCATACGAAAATTAAGTTACCTTTTTGCATACCGAAGTCCATGGCCTGTAAAAACCATATGTACTACGTGTCCTCTCAAAACTACAGTCTGATTCGCAATAGCCAAAAGGTAGAAGCCCCAAGGATCCATTGACAGATGAACAGATAAACAATATTCGATACATACATACAATGGAACATTATTCAGCCTTAAAAAAGAAGGAAATTCTGTCACATGCTACATATGGATGAACCTGGAAGACATTATGCTAAGTGAAACAAGCCAGCCACAAAAGGGCAAATACATTATGATTCCACTTACACACAGTACCTGGAGAAGACTAATCATAGAAACAGAAAGTAGAATGGAGGTTACCAGGGACTAGGGGACGGGGGGAAAGGAGTTATTGTTTAGTGGGTACAGAAGTTCAGTTGGAGAAGATGCAAAAGTTATGTAAATGGATAGTGGTGACAATTGTACAACAACATGAGTGTACCCAGTGCCACAAAACTGTTCAGTTAAAAATGGTGAAAATGGTTAGAGTGTGGTGCTGATAACACCAAGATCCAGGGATCGATCCCTGCACTGGCCAGCTGCCAAAAAAAAAAAAAAACCGAACGTAAAAATGGTAAACTTTATGTTATGTATATTTAACCACAATTTTTTTAAAAAGTGCAGTTCATAAGCATTTATATCACTTCTGCAAGCTGCTCTACATCTTTCCAATAATTTTTTTTTTTATGACTGGTAAAGGGATCGCAACCCTTGGCACGGTGTTGTCTATACTACGCTCAGCCAGTAAGCGCACCAGCCATCCCTATATAGGATCTGAACCTGCGGCCTCGGCGCCAACAGCGTCACACACTCCCGAGTGAACCATAGGGCCGACCCTCCAATAAACTTTTTTCATCGTTTAAAATTCTTGCAACTAAAGTCTCTAACTAATCATGAGGAGTTACCAGAAACCTAACCTGCAGGATATACCCAGGAAGGCCACCCCCGTGTGTCAAAGATATTGATAATCTTTGAACTACAGAATTAATGTGGATTTTCCCCATCAGTTTCCCAATTAACAAGAGCAAGGACAATTCCAAGCTATGCGGCCCAATATAAGCAGTGAGCTGCATGATGAGCCTCGCTCTAATTCCTCTCACCAAGTCTCTCCCCCACACATGCAAGTGACCCCCTTCCCAATGCCTCCAGTGTGGCACCATGGTCAACCCCAACTTAGACACTGAAATGGTCGCATCTCCTGATCTGAATCTGCCACTTATCTTTTCTAAAGGTAAGGGTCCTTCAG
>NW_007729430.1:30712-47722 GCF_000696425.1 Galeopterus variegatus | reverse complement strand
TGCGGCCCAATATAAGCAGTGAGCTGCATGATGAGCCTCGCTCTAATTCCTCTCACCAAGTCTCTCCCCCACACATGCAAGTGACCCCCTTCCCAATGCCTCCAGTGTGGCACCATGGTCAACCCCAACTTAGACACTGAAATGGTCGCATCTCCTGATCTGAATCTGCCACTTATCTTTTCTAAAGGTAAGGGTCCTTCAGCTCCTTCCTAGGGTCTGTTCTGCAGCCCCTTCACATCCATCTTCCTGCCAAGGCAGCAGCCCACTGTAATTGCAGTATTATATGAGGCTGCGGTCTTTTATGATTGACTTCTTTCACTTAGCATAATGTTTTCAAGGGTCATCTTTGTTGTAGCCATGTGTCAGATTTCTTCTTTATTGTCAAATAATATTTCGCTGTATGGATATACCACATTTTGTTTATCCATTCATTAGTTGATGGACAGTTGGACTGTTTCTACTCTTTGCCTATTGTGAATGATGCTGCCATGAACATTTGTTCATGTGTGGATGCAGGTTTTCAGTTGTCTGAGGTATATCCCTAGGAGTAGAATGGCACGGTCACATGGTATCTATTTTTAACACTTTGAGGACTAGCCAGATTGTTTTCCACAGCAGCACAAGATCAGATTTGAACCTTAACACCAAGGTGTCAAAGCAGTGGTCAGAATTCAAGGCTCAAGAACAAGCCAACAAGCATGCAAGTGGATGACGGTAGAGAGGAGAGGCCTGGCTGGCTAAGGAAGAAAAGAAGTAAAACCCCTGGGCACACCTTCTCCTCCTCCATTTGTCTGGGCCCCACCCCATGAGGAGTCATACAGAATAGGTCACAGGACAGTTTCAAAAGTCAGATGATGTGATGAATGTAAAAATGCTTTGACCAAGCAGAGAGTGGCATAAAAATCTTTTCTAATTTCATAGGAATATCCCATTGTAGTATGTTTGTTTCAACAATGCTGACTTTGTACAAAAAGGGCAATTAAAAATGTTTTGCTAGGGGATAGAAGCAGCTTGACTGTAGAACTTGAGCATCTCCATAGAACTTGCTGAGAACTGGAGACCAGCGTACCCATCTGAACCTTTGTGAAAAGAGCTCAGCAAAGAGAAAGGACATTCACATGAGCAGTTAGCTAAATGAAAATACTTCTGATCAAGAGGTAATAGTAGAATGTATGAGTATCTCAAACTAAAAAGTTTTTTGAAAGTCAGTAGTACATTTAGGATAAATCATAATGTAAAAAATATATGGGCATCTTTGATTTTTTTGTAATTTCCCAATTATCTTGGGATAATATTATAGAAATATTATCTTGGGATTATATTTCTAATAAAAGTATCACAAGTCAAAAAGGAGAAAAACATACAAAATTTATCAAAGAGAAATGATATGCTCATTTAAATATTCCTCTAAGTATCCCCACACCCCTATCATACCTTTGACAAAATACCAGGCAGCTATTCCCTCCCCTCCCTCCAACATGTATTAAAAAATTTAGTCAAAGTTCTCCTTCTGGAGTCAGCTCACAAAATGCTGTGCCAACCCTGTTTCCTTTTGTTTGTTTTTCCTCAGTGAAGGTATTTGGGAAAATATTCATATTTCCAGACTGCTTTCAGTTTAAGAAAAGGTTAGAGCTGCTTGATGACATGAGGCAGCCCACAGCCCAAGAACCCAGGTGCCCATTTGGCCAGTTTTGTTAAGCAACATAAAGTTGAGGCAGCCCACAGCCCAAGAACCCAGGTGCCCATTTGGCCAGTTTTGTTAAGCAACATAATGTCTGATGGAGTTTGGATGTGTTGTCCCCTCCAAAACTCATGTGGACATTTGATCTCCAATGTGGCACTGTTGGAAACTGATGGAGTCATGGGGGCGGATCCCTCATAAATGGATTAATGCTCTCCCTGGGAGAGGAGGGGTAGTGAGTGAGATCTTGCCCTGTTAGTTCCCACGAGAGCTGATTGTTTAAAGGACGCTGGCACCTCCTCTCTCTCTTGCCTTTCTCTCTCTCTTGCTTCTTCTCGCCATGTGATCTGCTTGTACCCACCGGCTGCCTGCCACTTTTCCGCCATGAGTAGAAGCAGCCTGAGGCCCGTGCCAGATGCAGCTGTCCCAGAATCTTAAACCAAATAAACCTGTTCTTTATAAATTACCCAGTCTCAGGTACTTCTGTTATAGCAACACAAAACACACTAAAACAGTCAGGGAAGGGCTGCCTGAGCCACACACAACCCTCCTGGGCAGGCCTCCTGTTGCTTCTCTGCCAATGCATACCTCTGAGACTGGTCCCAGGAAGACCCATGGCCAAACTCTCCTAGACACAGTTGAGGGAAGAGAACCTGGCTCCTGCTGACTTTTGTTCTTTCTCTTGCGGATTTAAAAGTTAACCTCTAGATTCAAAGAAGTAAAGGCCAAAATTTTACCAATTTTTAACACTGATTATGAATCTTTGTCTTAGTTATACTGATTGTGATTTAATAGCTTATTAAAGTAGATGGGCCCAATCCATTGACTGTGCTTCCAAAACAACCCCTGAAATGATTATAAAAATCTTGCAGTCTTCCCCAGAAAGCCAAAACAAACACCCTGCCCTTCGTACTTAATACTCTGGCTTCACTTCCACTGTCAGGGTGAGTGAAGGGTTCATCAGTGAAAGTTTTGAAAAGGACATGGAGGAGAAGCTGAAAGGGAGTCTTTTCTGACATCTCAACTGGTCTTGCTGGCAGGTCCAGCTGGTATGTCCAGAGAGCAAAGCCAGCATGCTGTCACACACACACGGCTGCGATGGATGAATGCAGAACTCTAGCCAGAGCAGATGACTGTGGGTAAACGTTAATTAATATTAAATGACACCAGATGATCATGAGTAACTGATAAGGGTTGGAGTCAATAAGTTACCTCCTTTGTCATTTTTTTCAACTCTTGTTCAGGGATTCTACTACATGTTTTCATAGGTTTATTTTCCTTAACGTCTTCATAGACAGTAAAATGTTTCTGGTGGAACAGGAGAGATCACTACATCACACAGTGATCCCAGCTCATATTTGGGCAGATCTGGCCACAGGCCTCTAGCTCCTCTCCCATCTCATCCCCAATGTCTTCTGTCACCTCCATGGGCTGCCTAGGTTGATTACTATACATCCCTCCTGCCTCCACAGTCACAGGTTCAAATATCCACTCTATCTAAAGGACTCTCTCCTCTCCAGCCTCAGGCTCCTAAAATTCCAGTCCAAAAAGTACAGCCACCTGCGCAATATCTCACTATCAGAGTAACCTCACTTGCAAAATCGAACTTTTCATCTTCCCTCAGAAACGGGCTCCAATTTTCCCATGTTTATTCTTTCAGAAGCTCAGGCACCTTGGACTCCTCTCAACCCCTCCTCCATCTACCCGCAACTCCATCAGTCAGCAAGTTTGGCCAATTTTTGCCTTGCCTGGTACTTCAACTGCACCTTCCCAGTCATGCCCATCACCAGCTGCCAGGCCTCACCCTTCTGACCTCAGAGACAGCAAGAGCTGGCTCACAGGTCTCCCTGCCTTTGGTCCCTCCCCATTGGTAATATCACACAGGCAGGATTCCACACTAGGGCTGACTCCAAAACTGCTCCCTCCTCTCTTCAAAAAAAACCTAGTCCTCCAATGCCTATCATTCAAAGTCCAAACTCCCTAACCTCTTAATTAAGGCTGTTGTAAATCCAACCTCACCAGATTTTCGCCTCCATTCGGATGGGTGACATCCGTCCCTATTAAATGTGGTATGTTACTGCTTTGGTTTCATATATCTTGCCCACCCAGAATGACCTCCTCCTACTTCCATGCTTTTCCTACCTCTTTAACTACTTCAAGCTATACCTCCTAAATTCCTAAAGCAATTGCTCACAAGTTATTTAGCAATTAAGTACTATTATTATGACATTTTGTTTATTATTGTCATGAATTTAAATTCATAGTAGGAAGCCCTCAAACATTGCTGGTGGGAACATAAAATGGTACAGTCACTTTGGAAAACAGGTTGGCAGTTTCTTAAAAAGCTAAATATAAAATTACCTAGACTCCTAGGTATCTCCTAAAAGAAATGCAAACATGCAACCACACACAGACTTGCACACTAATGTTCAGAGCAGCATTATTCCTAACAGTCAAAATGTGGAAACTTAAATCATCATCTGATGAATGCATAGACAAAATGTGGAATATCCATACAATGGAATACTACCCAGCAATAAATAGAAACTACTAACATATGGGCCGGCCCGTGGCTCACTCGGTAGAGCGCGGTGCTGAAAACACCAAGGCCATGGGTTCGGATCCCATATAGGGATGGCCGGTTCGCTCACTGGGTGAGCGTGGTGCTGACAGCACCAAGTCAAGGGTTAAGATCCCCTTACCGGTCATCTTTAAAAAAAAAAAAAAGAAACTACTAACATATGCCATGACATGGATAAACCTTAAAAACATTATGCTAAGTGAAAAGACACAAGATATCATATATGCTTCCATTTATATGAAATGTCCAGAAAAAGCAAATTTATAGAGACAAAAAGTAGATTAGTGGTTGCCTGGAACTGACAGTGGGAGCAGGGATCTTTTGGGGAGATAAAAATGTTGTAAAGGGCCAGCCCGTGGCTCACTCGGGAGAGTGCGGTGCTGATAACACCAAGGCCCCGGGTTCAGATCCCATATACAGATTGCCGGTTCGCTCACTGGCTGAGCGTGGTGCTGACAACACCAAGTCAAGGGTTAAGATCCCCTTACCGGTCATCTTTTAAAAAAAAAAAAAAAATGTAAAATTGATGTATGGTGCTGGTGCCACCACTTGGTACACTTGATATGGGTTAATTTTATGGGACATCTTTTCTCCCTCCCGAGCCCACTGGTTTATGTGTCACCAGAAATACTACCACTCTACCTTTAACAATGGAACTAAACATTCTCCAACCTTCATTGTTTAATTTGTCTGACCCTCCATCTTCTGCCTATCATCCTACAAGGTAGGATTTCACCTCTGGGCCCCCTTGTGACTTAGTAGGGCCACGTCTAGTTCTAAACAACAAATTGTGAAAGTGACGTGACACTTCCAAACCAGAACAGATGTCTGTGCAAGACCCACAGCTTTCCCTCTCCCACAACTAGCAATGGTCCAGTTGGGGGCTGCTCTGTCAGCCTAGATGAGGACAACATAGAGCAGATCCCTCAGCTAATCTGCAATGGACAGGAGCATGAGGGAGAAATAAACTTTGCTCTAGGCTTGTGAGCTTTGGGGTTATTGTTACAGCATAACCTAGCCTAGCCTGACAAAGTCATGGGGCTCTCAGACTGTGAAATTCTATATTCTAAATCTCTCACCCCAAAACTTAAGGCCTTTTATTCCCCTGGCTTCTGTGAGAAGACACTCTCTCTGTTCTGTCAGCCTCTCCATTTCTCCATTCCCCTACCTAACTTGTTAAAATGCTGTTATCCAAGGTTTTGTCCTCAGCTCATGACTCTTCACTGTACATGCTCTCCAGAGAGATCCACTCATGATTCATCCACCTGGCTGCTCCACATCATAAATCCAGCACATCCAGGGCCGGCCCGGTGGCGCACTGCTACAGTGCGCCGCTTGGGAGCATGGCGGCGCTCCCGCCGAGGGTTCGGATCCCACATACAGACCGGTTCCTGCTCACTGGCTGAGCGAGGTGTGGGAGCCACACCGAGGGTTGCGATCCCGTTGCCGGTCCTGGTCCGGTACAGGCGCGACACAGAGGGTTGCGATCCGTTGCCGGACACAGAAAAAGACAAAAAAAAAAAAAGGAAAAATCCAGCACATCCAAAAGCAAATGCACCAGCAGCCCCCACCGGATGTGTTTTCTCCTACATTCCCCACCTCAGTTAACTGAACCTAAATCCACTTGTCACCCAGGCTAGGAACTGACAGCCATGCTAGACCCTTCCCTCTCACCCAATCGTCATTCAACCAGTCAGTCCCGGCAAATTTACCTCCCTTAAGTGTTTGTGGTTGTTACTGTCTAGGGAGGGAGGTTATTTTTGCCTGTTTAATGTTTATTACAGTAGATGCTAAGAAAACAATTATTTCAGGCTCAGGGAAAGTCTTACTTTGGTGTCAGGCATGGCAATGATGCAGAGAAGAGGACAAATAGTTCAGTCCACACCAAGAAATGAGAAAGCTATAATCTCTGAATACAGAATTATGAAACTACGCCAATAGCAACCTGCATGTTTGTCTCATCTCTTCAGCCCCATGTTTAAGTAAAGGCTTCAAAGCACTGCCACAGCTTTCCTTCTTTACTAAATCCCCTTTGCATTACTCATACTATTATTCAAGTTCTTAAGACAGGGCAAATCTCACCAAGTATTTATGGCTGGTTCTTTTCTTCTCCTTATAACTAAATCCGTAAGAAAGTATCTCCTAATTCATCTCTACTTCCTCTAACCCACTTGATTTTCTAAAATTGAAAAAAGCGATTCTAGTGTACTAAAACCAGAGCCAAAGTTTCTCAACTTGTTAAAATACTATTAATTCCCCAATCAAGGGAGACCACACAAATGTTATCCGCACTTTACAGTAAAGAACTGAGTGGCTGGTGTCTTTTGGTTAGTGTAACCATTACACAACAGTATGTGCTTATCACCCAGTAGTAGTATTCAGCCTCAAAAAATAGTATTTATTCTCCACATAGAAGAGTTCTCACAGCAGCACACTGTTACAAAAAGACCAAAGAGAAATTTTTTATTGCTTTACAAGCCAGCAACAAACACACTGAATAATTATAACATGACACTTTTTTTTTTTTTTTTTTTTAGCAGCTGGCCTATACAGGGATCCGAACCTGTCATCTTGGTGTTATAAGGCTACACTCTAACCAACTAAGCTAACTGGCCAGCTCCTTAAACGTGACACTTCTAATTCTCAAACGGAATTATAAGACCAGAATGTCCTCTTCAACGTAGATTGCATTTGTTAAAACTGAAATCCTCAAATTCTGGCAAAAACTTTAATATTCTCAAGCAGAATCGACACTTAAAGAGGCAAAGAAATTTACTGTCAAACTTAACCACCTATGTCTGATCACGTAATTGAACAGCCTTTTATGCTCAATCCAGGAAGTGCCGTTACATTTTAAGTGACTATCCTAGGCACTTTTAAGAACTTAACACTTTTTTCTTTCTACAAATTTTCCACAGGAAGAACTGTCAAGAAAATTGTTCTAAAACCCAACAAGGCACAGCAACTCACAACTCATTTCTACTTCTTTCCTCATGATGGAAAATGTAGTCAATCTTTAATTTGGACTGATAAAATTGTGTAGGCAATGCCCAATATCCCAACATACAAACAGGAAGTTCAAATTAGTATTAGAAAGGGTGATATTTCTAAATACCTCATATTATTCCAAAAACACTAGCACCTTCCTTCCTTTCAGTGGGCGCCAAATAATCATGGATTACGTCACCATTTTAATCATTTCAACTTAACAGCAAGAGTTCCCTAGCAAGTGATCTTAGCACTATCTGAAAATGGGGAAAAGGGTGTCAACAAAATTCACATGACTTGCCCCAAAATGTAAATTTAAAACCTGACTATTGGGATAGCTATCAACAACCTGAAATTTCTTACTCTAAAATATATTACCAAATCAAACTGATTTTTTTTAATCCAAGGTTTTCTTTCTTCCGCACAGAGCACAGCATTTTTCTCTCAGAACATACTAGTGAGGGTATTCCTAATTAACTCACGTGGGTGGCTTTATACTCCCAGACCAAACGGTCTAGCTAGCTGCAAGGAAAAAGGTTTCATAGTTTAGGAATATATCACATGAAGTGTTAGTTGAAGATATGTATGAAGATGATTTTTAATCACTGCCAACAGCAGAATGTTAAGGCAACATCAGAAAGCAGAGGTGTTTTAAAACACTAAGCCCTACTCCCCGCCTGGTAGAACCAAATAATAAGATGTACTAAATCCCTTAATACGAAAATTTTCCAAAATAATCTGTTGAACTTGACTTTGCAATTTAATCTTTTATATACTGATGGCAGTGAGAGAGAACACAGGGCTATAATTCCCTTGGCAATAAAATTCAACATCTAATTTACTCACAAGGCTTAAAATAAGGAAAAATATAAGTTTTCCTTGCTTGGCGACCATCCTTTCTAATGGTCTGTTTTTATACTGTATCCAGGCTACACCTGTTTATGGATGGCTAAGTTGGATACAGAAAACATCGTGTCTTCCCCATGTGGAATAATTACAAACAAGACAATAAACTTCTCAATCAGTACATCAACAGTCAGGGTAAGCAAGAAAAGGACTTTACCAAGTGACTGACATTTACACTTTTTGACAGAACTGAAATACACTGAATTACAGAGCAAATTCACTGAAACAAAAAAGAAAATTCTGTCCATGTAAAGGCTATTTTATTTTACCCCCCAAAAAGTGTTTCAATTCTGATACTCTCACCACACAACGGGTTAAGAAAATAAAGCGCAGTGTTTAGCAACTGGGCATCCTAACTACCATAAGAGGCACTCTGTGCTCACCCTCCCTGACAACCACTGAGGTCAACAAGCCAGGAGCAAGGAGAGCCTCCTATTTTTCAACACAAGCAGCTGCTGTCTCCTTATTGAAGCCCCGGATGGAGAGATCATAGACCACCTCCTCCACTTTCTTCACGTCGTACTTCAAGCCGTCATAGCGCTTCCTGAGGGAGTCGTTTTTCAGGTTGAGAAGGCGGAATCCAGAATCCAGCTCATTGATAAAGGTGGAGATGTGGAGGGGCCGAGAGTAGTCTCCAGCAGTCACACTGTTGACAGACAGCCTTGACTGCACAAGGAAAGAGAAACAGGGACATATTACAACGTGGCTCTTCCTTACCCCATCTTCCTCCAAATCACGACAGAAGAACCTCAGGCCTAGATAGCTACACTCATGTTCTATATCAGGGTACATGTAAACACAAATAAAAGAGGAGCTTCTCTGAAAAGAACTCAATGAAAATAAGACAATTCTTCCAAATAAAGGTTTAACGTAACTAACATCTAAAATTTCTCTAATTTCTGAAACTGGCTACTGTGCAATCAAGAGTATTGAGTTATGCAATTGTCAACATTACAGCTCATCTGCTAACATACAGAATAAAGAAATGACAGAGTAATCACAGCAGTTCTATCATCTCTTTGAATCTAGGCCAAATAATCTCATATCTAGAGCCCACCTACTGAACTGCAACTCCAGTCACCTAAAATAAACAAGACAAAGACACAGGATAAGATGATAAAAGGAAGTCAATGCAGTGTCGTCTTGAAGGACAGATAAGATTTATTTCAAGACCTAACTCAAGACTCCCCTTCGCCATAAAATCCTCCCCATTCTTCAAGACTTCCCTAAACTACCCCTTATTAATGCATTCCAAACAAATATGATCTTAAAGACATCTCACACTTAACAATATTGACGAGGTGCTTCAAGTTTACTGGTCAGATGTCTCCAACAAGTCTGAGATAAGAGGTACAGCCTGCCAGTGGGCCCCAGTACCCATATTCCCCATCTTCCTCAGTAAGGACTCTTCAAATTTTCATTGCACACACACCTAACCTCATAGACTCTATTTCTGCCTCCCCTACAGATGTGGCACTGGAATGTTAAATAGAAGTTGTGTGTACAACTTCAAAGAAATGTCCTTAAAGTGAGTGGGGTATGACCTATCCCTGTTTCCTTTTACTACTGGCTGGAATGAAGAGGTGAATGACCAAAGCTGGACAACAGTTCTGAAACATAAAGGAGAAGCTACAAGCTAGAAGGACCCAGGGCCTTCAATGACTCCTTTCCTTTGGAGGAAGGATAGGCAAATATTCCCTTAAAGAGGGAGATAGTAAATATTTTCACCTCTGCAGGCTGTACAGTCTCTTTCACAACTACTCAGCTCTGATACTGACAGCTTTTTTCTTCTTCAGAGTTGGTTTTATAGGACAATTTCCCAAGAGAGAGATTACAGGAACAAAGGAGAAGGATTACTTATATAGTTATACAGGTGAATTGTTCTCCAAAACAATTATATAAATTAGCACAGTTATCAGGAATATGTCTTGCCACTACTCTAAAAGGGAAAGGTATTATCATCTTTTAAAAACCCACACATTTTAAGTATGCACAGCAACCTCACTGTCCAGTTAAGTCATTTCTTTGATGACTAGCAAACTAACACATACAGTGCACAGTCAATAACTACCTGGTGACCGCTAAATGGCTTAGAAAAGAATTAAGACTTCCTGATTTTCAGTACTCATTTTAAAAACTGACAGTGAAGCAGGAAGATCAGAAAAGCAATAAGCAAATTACTGAGCTTCTTACCAGTTCACTAGCAAGAATTAGAACTCCTGAGAGATAATCTTCTACATCCAGATGAAATCCTTTCTCCCGATCTGGCTCAACTAAAAAACATCAAAATAAAGATAAAATCATGATGAGAATGCAATTTAAGCCTAAGAATATAAATATATATATATATATATAATTTCTCTCAAAGTAAGTGAAGAAACGATGAATTTTTTTTTTTTTTTAAAGATGACCGGTAAGGGGATCTTAACTCTTGACTTTGTGTTGTCAGCACCACGCTCACCCAGTGAGCAAACCGGCCATTCCTATATAGGGATCTGAACCCATGGCCTTGGTGTTATCAGCATCACACTCTCCCAAGTGAGCCACAGGCTGGCCCAAGGATGAATATTTTAAAAACTGGCCTCTTAATGTATTCGTTCCCTTAGCAATTAGGCCTCACTGTGGATTTTTCGAGCTCTTAAGCAAAATTCAATTTTTCCTTCCACTCTTCTCTCAAAAAATAATACCACCAAGAATGGTACCTAGTTATATCAGAGAATATTCTCGTTAGAAGACACCAGCTGGGCCGGCCCGGTGGCGCACTGCTACAGTGCGCCGCTTGGGAAGCGCAGCGGCGCTCCCGCCGAGGGTTCGGATCCCACATACAGACCGGCCACTCACTGGCTGAGCAACACCGAGGGTTGCGATCCCGTTGCCGGTCCCGGTCCGGTACGGGCGCAACACTGAGGGTTGCGATCCGTTGCCGGTCACAAAAAAGAGACAAAAAGGAAGGAAAAAAAAAGAAGACACCAGCTAAGGAATTTAAAGGAGAAGTCATGATATCTGCAACTGACTTTCAGTGGTTCACACAGACATACAGACATACACACATACACACAAACACATACACACAGTGAGGGGAATAATCAGATGTGGCAAAATGTAAACAAGTGGTGAATCTAAGTGGGGTGTAAACAGATGTTCACTGTACTAATCTTTCAACTTTTCTATAGGCTTGAAATTTTTAAAAATTAAAATTTAAAAACCTTACAGCAAGGGTCAGCAAACTTTTTCTTTAAATGTTAAAAAGAATGGCCGGCCTGTGGCTCACTTGGGAGAGTGTGGTGCTGATAACACCAAGGCCATGGGTTCGGATCCCTATATAGGGATGGCCGGTTTGCTCATTTGGGAGAGGGTGGTGCTGACAACACCAAGTCAAAGGTTAAGATCCCCTTACCGGTCATCTTTAAAAAAATAAACAAACAAACAAATAAATAAATAAATGCTAAAAAGAAACACTCAAATCCAAATAAGCAAGCCACTGCATATTTTCAGTTTTTGTGTTTCCGAGTAACTGATTTTCCATTTAGTTTTCATTTGTTTTAATAAATAGAAAGTACAAGCAACAGTCCCTCCCACCAAAAATTAAGCTACCATGCCTGATTCCATGGATCCCACTAATAGAGACACTTACTGCCAAGAATTTCTGTAACTGCTTCTCGAGTCACTAGTGTTTCTGTTTCCAAATACACAACAAAAGCTGCCAAGAAGACCAAGCGCTGCAACACAAACCTCCAGTGCTCATGAAATCTGCAAAAAAGTAAGCACATTTAGGTTGCGAGGTTAGGGACCTTCAGAAAGGTTTAGCACAGTCATGTTCAAACAGTTTAGAAATAAAATCTCATGTGAAACCCAACATATAAAACATGTAAGAGCAATATGATATTTAAATATATTTAGATGGGTGGCATATAAATTTTACAAGTTCTAATTTATATATAAGATTTACTTATCGTAAAGTTAACCAATGAGAAGCATAACCCAATTTTGATGAGCACAGAAATTTACAACTGAAGATTATGGATGACAAGGGCAACTGGACATTAGAACTTTAATCAGTAAGAACAATGACACCTCTATGAGAAAAAGAAAAATTTGCAACTGAAGATTGATGACAACTGCAGTATCAGCTTCAATATCTAACTTATTGCTACATTTTGATTTGAATGTAGGGCATCACATAAATCCTGATTCACAAAATTACCATTTACAATCACTAAGTAGATGGACTTAAAACCTCAGGGTACAGAGCTAGAAGCCTGAAAAAGGAATAGGAAATTTTACAACCCCTAGATATTTTATGCTATGCCTCCTGATTTTCAGATGTGAAAATAAATTCAAAAAAATCTCTTAACAGAATATAGGTCAAACAAAACCTTCTGAGGGACAAATCCAGCCATAGGGCAGCCTGTGTGTGACCTCCAGAGTACATGGTCTCTAAAGACCCTATCAGTTCTACTGTCCTAATTCCCTGTGTTTCAGTTATTACCTTACAGCAAGGGTCAGCAAACTTTTTTTTTTTTTTTTTTTTTTTTTTTTTTTTTTTTTTTTTTTTTTTTTTTTTTTTTTTTTTTTTTTTTTTTTTTTTTTTTTGTCCTTTTTTGAGATCGGCCGCACCGCGCTCAGCCAGTGAGCGCTGTGAGCGCACCGGTCATCCCTATATAGGATCCGAACCCGCGGCGGGAGCGTTGCAGCGCTCCCAGCGCCACACTCTCCCAAGTGTGCCACGGGCTCAGCCCAGCAAACTTTTTCTGTAAAGGGCCAGGTAGTAAATATTTTAGGTTTTGTAGGCCACTTTCACTCTCTACCACATACTCTTATTTGGGTGTTTTTCTTTTTTTAACAACCCTTTAAAATATAAAAGCAATTCTTAGCTCTCAGAAGCAGCAGACCACCAGTAGCTTATCAACCCCTGCCTTAAAGAGTCTTCTTGTAAGGTTATACTACCCACTCCCCATAACATACACATCCTAACTATTTATTGACCATATATGTGTCTTAAAAGAACATCTTTTCAGTAAGAAGACAAAAGTAAGTAGAAATTCTTGATTCTTTTTTACCATAGTTCATCAATACTCAGATGTAATTTTTCCCAATTTAACACCTATGAAATCAGGTTACATTTTACAATCTAAGTTTCATAATTATGACTGGCTATGTTGTTCTTTCCCTGATACATAAAATAATGGTGTATCTTAAAATTAACAGTGTTTTAGATTTAATGAGATATGACATACATTAGCCAAATATGCCACTTGACAGGGAAACTCAAGCTATGAGGTAAAACTCAAATCCATATATATGAATATATTACCACCTAATCCCACAACCTTAATGGCATAACTATACTTCATCCAATTTCACAAGAAACTTCAATATAGCAAAGATATTCTTGATTTTGAACTTCATACAACACATTTTCTCTTTAATTGCTTTTTCATTGAAAAAGTAATGTTACAGGGCCAGCCCATGGCTCACTTGGGAGAGTGTGGTACTGATAACACCAAGGCCACGGGTTCAGATCCCTATGTACGGATGTCTAGTTAGCTCACTTGGAAGAGTGTGGTGCTGACAGCACCAAGTCAAGGGTTAAGATCCCCTTACCAGTCATCTTAAAAAAAAAAAAAAGAAAAAGTAATGTTACTTAAGAAAATTTTGAAATTAAAAAGGACAAAAAAATTAAATCACCAATTTTGTCACCACCATTTCTCAGCTTGATTCTTTTTCTTTTTGTTGCTTCTTCTATGTGGATGGACTTTTTACCTAGCTGTAAGCCATCATTCAGTACATATAATTTTTCTCCTGCTTTTTTTACTTAACCTTATAAAATAATGCTACTTTTGTTACAAACCTGTAATACTGTTCAGCAGGAAACTTGGTCTTCAGAGATGTTAGATGTGTTTTTACTGTACCAAAATGTTCTCGAGCTTTCAAGCACCTCTTTGGAACTGGTCACAAAAGATAACCAAATGTAATAAGGAAAAAGTTATTAAAGTTTAAAGACAGTTCTTGCTTAATAATCTCTATAGTCTATCTGAAAATGTATCAATCTTTTTAAAAATCTCACAACCAAATGTATACACCTCTTGCTTTTAACCTGGCACTCAATATATCTCTAGTTTCTCTACAGATTAACCATACTGAAAAATAAACAAACAAAAACTGCTGAAAGGGAGTATGTTAGGAAACACATTGGTAATTGGTAAGCTGTCATAAATAACCGAACCTGGCACTCAATATATCTCTAGTTTCTCTACAGATTAACCATACTGAAAAATAAACAAAAACTGCTGAAAGGGAGTATGTTAGGAAACACATTGGTAATTGGTAAGCTGTCATAAATAACCACATCCTTAAAGGGTTGTGCACCAGCTGCTATTCCATGAATAATTTCTTTTGTTTGGTTGGTTGGTTTTGGGGGGTTCTTTGTTGTTGTTGTTTTTTGGTGGCTGGCCAGTATAGGGGATCTGAACCCTTGACCTTGGTGTTGTAACACTGTGCTCTAAGTAAGTAAGGTAACCAGCCATTCTATCAGCTGCTATTCCTATGCAGTCCTCAGAGGATGCCTAAAATTGGACTGCTTCTAGCTCCCATATTTGGTCAAAAAGAGCCTTTACCATTTATTTTCAACCAGGCTGACCAACTCCATTTATCACTGAGAAAAATGACTTGCCCCTAACACTTGTTAGTTACATTATTATATCATTCTCTATTTGAAAATATATTTTGGCTCATTTAGCTGTGCAGCTGCATCTTACAATGAAGGTTCTGTGCCTAAAACTTGATGTATTTAAATTTCATTCAAGAGGATGGCTGTAAACACATTAATTTGGTAATATTTTATACTGGCACCTCATATCTACGAATGTATATAAAAAGATATTCAATAACCTAAAGCTTGAATTCAAACACACACACACAACAGGGCCAAATAAAAGTTGCTAGAGACATAATAAAGATATTAAACTGTAATTATCATCAGTAGAAGTCCATAACAATAGAAAACCTCCCTATTTAAACCACACCATGTGGAAGAGGAAAATGGAAGATCAACCAAAACACAGAGAATACTGTGTAAACGTATAAAATGACCAAATCACCTACTCCTCCAATTTTTACTCACCATAAAGAATGATGAACATGTTTCACAATAAAATGATACAGACTTGATAGGTCTTCTGGGTGGAAATTAACTCTCTAAATAAGAGAATTATAAATTGGATAAAAACTTTCAAAATCAAAACATAGAACTTACTGTCCTGAAACCCAGCACCCTGATGGACCCCTTGCAGTAGAGTTAAAATCTCTCGAGCTGTTTGTTCTAAACTCTGTACAACTTTTCGGATTTCCTAGAGAGAATTAAAAATCAAAATCAGACAAACTCAACATAATCGTTATCATAAACTTATACCAAACACACTAGATAGCATATTTGACCTGCCAAACCTTCACATACATTCAAAACACTAATGATCTTCACAAGGGCTGAAGTTGTATAAAAAATAACCAGGTTTGAATCCTGACTTTTCCCCTTATTTCCTCTGTGAGATCTTCAGGAAGTCACTAAAAAGCCTTAAGATTCCTCAAGTAACCTTCAAAGGATAACAGCCAGCCACCCACCCACCCCAAATATCCAACTAGGACACTATAAAACAGATGACATTATAGGACTGTAATTTGTAAAATGAAGATTTAAGGGTTGGGAATTTTTCACTAATTCATTTTACAAATATTCACTTAGCACATTTAGGTGCCAGACACTGTAAATACTGGGGAACCAAGCAGATAGTCCCTTCCCTCTGGCAGTTCAGCGTATGAGAGAGACAGACATTTAAAAAAATAATCACACAAGTTTTTTAAAGTTAATGTGCCACTAGAAAACATAACAGGGAACACATCATTAAGACTGTGATGTCAAGGAGCTAAATTTGAGGTAACCGGGAAAAGAAAAGAAAAGAAAAGAAGCAAATTACATGAAAACCCAACACTGCATCCAAGAACTCTGAGGCAGGAAACTATTTGGGGCACTAGAGCAACGAAAGGAGGTAAACTAAACTTAACATACAAAAGGAAATAGTGTAAAATGAGATTTGAGAAAGAGACTTTGTGGCCACAGTAGAGTCTGGATTTTTATCTTATGTGGGATGAAAAGCCATAGGTGAGTTTTAAACAGGAGAAGATGATATGTGCTTTTAAAACACCGACAACAAATACATGAAATGTGCATTGGCTGAGACCCAGGCGCTAACCGAATCTTCTATGAAAACAAGTGCTTGAAAAGAGAGAAAACTGACACTCAAATGAAGCAGGTGATGCTGAGAAACCGAGAGCCGAACACAGGGAATCAGGACAAAATAGTAAAATCTGGGGTGGAGGCGGGGGTTCCCTAACCTGAATCCAGAGGGGAAGCAACCCACCCTCAGAGGTGTCCCCATCGCCCGAGATTGAGCGAAGAAGGCATGGGCGATGTGGCCCAACTGGGCAAGGAAAAGGAAAGGGATGGGAAGGGAGGGGGCTCGCCTCTCGGATGTCCTGCTCTGCAGCCAAAAAGCCCTGCAGCTCCACGAAGATCTCGCTCACAGACATGACGCCGGCTTCACAACAAAAAGCCAGTGAGGCAACGTCGGCCAGAGAAGTGTGCTCCGAAGGCTACTAGCACAGTCGGTCTCAACGCCCGCCGTCGCCGCCGTCGCTGCCGCCGCCGTCGCCGCCGCCTCCACCCGGCCCTAAGCCGCGGCCGTCGCTGGGGTCCTCTGAGGCCCGCGGCGCTCCGGAGGCCGGGCTGTCCGCTGCGCTGCCTGAGGCGCGCCCGCCGCGTCCGGAGCCCAGGCGTGCTTCCGGAGGGCAGAAGAGA
>NW_007729430.1:27998-29712 GCF_000696425.1 Galeopterus variegatus | reverse complement strand
GCTGGGGTCCTCTGAGGCCCGCGGCGCTCCGGAGGCCGGGCTGTCCGCTGCGCTGCCTGAGGCGCGCCCGCCGCGTCCGGAGCCCAGGCGTGCTTCCGGAGGGCAGAAGAGGGGAGAGTGGGCGGGGCTTCTGCCTGGCTCCTCCGGACAGGCATCGCCAGAAACAGCCCGCAAAAGGGGCCTTCGGAGCAGGTGGGTCTGACGGAGGAGGAGGCGGGCTTGGAGGCGGTGCGGCTCAGCGGGGCTGATAGCTTATGCATATGTATTTCTTTCACACCCAGCAACAGATGGGCGGGAATACTTCACAGCAAAAGCGTATGCATAAAAATCCAGGTGCAGAAGATTGTAAAAAGATTGCAGTCTTCGCGTACAAGTAGGGAACAATGCATTCGTATTTGCAAAAAATACATGGGAAAATTGAAATACGTATGTAGGACTGTGTGAGTCGGAGATGGATTGGGAACGAAAATTTTCTCCAGGTAGATCTTTTTAATTTTGACATCTTCTCTGTGTGATTGTATTACCTATTTTTAAATTACATAGTTTTTTTTCGACGTGTGCGGTAGGAAATTTCTCTTCCCCTCAACACCTTCCTCTAATTCCCCTTCGCTGAAGCAAGCACTGTAACCGTTTCTTCTTTGTCCTTGAAGGTTTTCCATACACGTACCCAACAATTACAAATGTGTTATCAACCAAAAGATAATTTATTGCTTGCTTTGTGCCAGAGGTTATTCTAAACTCTTTACATGAATTATCATACTTAATTCTCGTTATATTCCTGTGAAGCAGATACTATTGTTATCTTATTATGGTAACAGAGTTTAATTGACTTGCCTAAGGTCCTGTGCCCCTAGTAACTGTTGACGCTGGGAACCAAATGCTTTGCCTTAATCACTGTTGTTATAACCTACCCAGTATCTAACAATAATAGTTGTTAGGGGCTTTAAATGCCTTATCTGGCTTGACCCTTACATCCCTACTGTGTGACAGGCTAGAAAAACTCAGTTTTAGCAACTTGCCTCAAAACGAGATTTTTTTTTTTTTTGACTGTGTACCTCTCTGACAATCATGTGCCATTTTGTGGTCCAAAAATCTGGGCAATAGAATCTCACGATGGTGGGTGGGGGAGTGAAAACAATAATAGGTAATGTTTATTAAGACTTAGTTCCTGCCAGATATGTTCTTAGCATTCTTTTTGTGTATTAACTGAGTTCATTCAAATCCAAATTTATTTTTTAAATACTGCAATATGCCTCCATACCAACTCAAAACAGATGTGACTTTCAAAATTCTAGCAGGAACAGGAGTTTACGAAATCTTTTATTTATTTATTTTTTTTTGAGAAATCTAAGGTGATTTTTTAAAGCATCCCCTGAGTATCTAACACCTATCTCTGAAAGTTAGGAAGATTACCAAAAGTGTGTGCAAAAGATTACTTTCTGTCTATGAATCTGACTATTCTAGTTACCTCATATAAGTGTAGTCTTAAGATACGTTTGTCCATTTGTGTCTGGCTTATTTCACTTAGCATAATGCCTTCAAGATTCATCCAAGTTGTAGCATGTGTCGGGAAAATAGCATAGTTTGGTCAGAGCCCTCGCCTCAGGTCCAATTGGGTGTGGTTTTAGCAAACCACATCCTTTGTAAGCAAATCGTGTGTGTGTGTGTGTGTGTGTGTGTGTGTGTGTGTGTGTGTGTGTGTGTGTGTGTGTAG
>NW_007729430.1:20333-27372 GCF_000696425.1 Galeopterus variegatus | reverse complement strand
GTGTGTGTGTGTGTGTGTGTGTGTGTGTGTGTGTGTGTGTGTGTGTGTGTGTGTGTGGAGTTAGGGCACTTTTGCGCCAATGTATCTTTTTAGTTTGTTGCTATTCTTGTGTTCTTTGGAGGGGGAGGAGAGAGAGTGGGGGGGGTTGGGGGGGAGAGAGGAAGAAGAGAAGGGGGAGAGGGGCGGGGGGAGAGAGAGTTGTTTCAGTGAAGCAGATGGGCAGGCATCTGCCTTGGGCGTCCACCCAGTACAGCCATGCTTTCCAACCTAGGGCTTCCAAGGACCTTTTGGCCGGTTACCTCACTCATAGATCTGCGTGAAGAGGTCTGGTGACTCAGCCTGGTGTGTGTGGGGTCTGGTGACCCAGCCTGGCATATGAGGGGTTTGTGACCCAGTCTGTGAATGGGCTTGAGGGGTCTGGGAGTTCCAGACCTAGGCCTAGCTCAACAATCGGCCCAGTTGGCAGGATTACTGGCAGGTAAAACAGCCAGACAACTGGCATTGTCATATAGCTTTACAGTTGGCATCACGAACAGGATTAAGATCTAGACAACTGGCGCTGTGAGCAGGATTCCAGACATTAGCCGTAGCTTAGCAGAGCTCCACAGCATGTGTCAGAATTAAATTCCTTTGTAAGGCTGAATAATACCACATTTTGTTTACCATTCATCTAGCAGTGAACATTTGTGTTGTTTCCACCATTTGGGTATTGTTAATAATGCTGCTATGAACATGGAGGTATAAATATCTGTTGAGTCAATTCCTGTGAGTATATACCCAGAAATAGAATTGCTGGATCATATGGTAATTCTATGTGTTTTTTTTGAGGATCCACCATACTGTTTTCCACAGTGGCAGCACTATTTTACATTGCCACCAGCAATACGTGCCAATTTCTCCACATCCTCACCAACACTTGTTTTCTGTGCATGAGTGCATGTGTGTGTTTATAATAGCCATCCTAGTGGGTGTCGAGTAGTATCTATGTGTTTTGATTTGTATTTTCCTAATGACTAGTGATGTTGAGCATTTTTAACATGTTTATTGGCTATTTGTATATCTTCTTTGGAGATGTCAATTCAAGTTCTTTGCCCATTTTTTAACTGAGTTGTGTTGGGAAAATAGAATAATCAGGCCCCCTCACCAGCCCGTCCATTTGGGGGTGGTGTGGCACATTCTTTGTAAGCAAATTGTGTGTGGGTGGGTGGAGTTAGTGCATATGTGTTTTAGTGCGTTTTGTGTTGCTATAACAGAATTACCTGAGACTGGGTAATTTATAAAGAAGAGAGGTTTATTTGGCTTATGATTCTGGGACAGCTGCGTCTGGCATGGGCCTCAGGCTGCTTCTACTCATGACGGAAAAGTGGCAGGCAGCCAGCGGGTACAAGCAGATCACATGGCGAGAGGAAGCAAGGGAGAGAGAGAAGGTGCCATCATCCTTTAAACAATCAGGTCTCGCGTAAACTAACAGAGCGAGAACTCACTCACTACCCCTCCTCCCCCAGGGAGAGCATTAATCCATTCATGAGGGATCCGTCCCCCTGACTCAAACTGCTCCCAACACTGCCACATTGGAGATCAAATTTCCACATGAGTTTTGGAGGGGACAACACATCCAAACTCCATCAGCATGCGTGGCGCCACAACCTGGCTGACATCTGCCTCAGGCATCCACCCCTTGCGGCCATGCTCTCTAACCTATGACTTCCAAGGACCTTTTGGCCGGTTATCTACCTCATAGACCTGAGTGTGAGGGGTCTGGTGACCCAGCCTGGCATGTGAGGGGTCTGGTGACTCAGCCTGGTGTGTGAAGGGTTTGTGACCCAGTCTGGACAATGGGCATGAGGGGTCTGTGAGCTCCAGACCCAGCCGGAGCTCAACAATTGGTCCAGTCTGCAGAATTATGGGCAGGTAAAAGAGCTCAACAATTGGCATATTTGGCAGGATTATGGGCAAGTAAAAGAGCTCAACAAGTTGTTTGGGTTTTTTGTTGACTTTTAGGAGTTATTTATCTTTTGGACAATAGTCCCTTATCAGATACCTGACTTACAAATACTTTCTCCCATTCCATGTGTTGCATTTTCCTTCTGTTGACAGTCTCCTTTAATGCACTAAACTTTTTAATTTTGAAATCCAGTTTATCTATTTTTTTGCTTTTGTTGCCTGTTCTTTTGATGTCATATCCAAGAAATGGTTGCCAAAACTCATATCATGAAGCTTTTCCCCTATGTTTTCTTCTAAGAGTTTTATAGTTTTAGGTCTCATGTTTCTTTCTTTCTTTTTTTCTTTTTTTTTTTTTAAAAAAAAAAGATGGCCGGTAAGGGGATCTTAACCCTTGACTTGGTGTTGTCAGCACCACACTCTCCCAAGTGAGCCAACTGGCCATCCCTATATAGGGATCCAAACCCGTGGCCTTGGTGTTATCAGCACCACACTCTCCCAAGTGAGCCATGGGCTGGCCCTCATGTTTATTTTTTTGATCCATTTTGAGTAATTTTTGTGTGTGGTATAAGGTAAGTGCATTTTTTTGTACTGTCCTTGTCTGATTTAGATATTAGGTTAATGCTAATGAGGGAACCCACTCAGAACCCCAGAGTTGTTATAAAGATTATTTTAGACTGTAGACATTTGAGATTCAATAGATGCAGAAAGAAGTCTTCTTGGAGTTTCCCTTATCTAGCTGAAAGTAGCAACTTCTAGGAAATGAAGCTGCCATAAATTCCCTCTTCGGGGGAATTTCATGGCCATGAAAAGGATGGAAAGACAACTCTCACCTTCATAAGCAAATATTATCACTAACTTTCTTATCTCCTGTTTGTTCTCCCAGAAAGTTGTCTTTCCTAAAGAAACATATTTGTTCTTCCTGTAAAAGGCTTTTCTCCTGTCTATCTTTTCCCTACCAACTCTAACTTTAATCATTTAGTGAGCTAGCTACTTCTTTTGTTAGTTCCAGCATGCATACAAATAAGCCTTTTTGGGGAGTGTCGTATAAAAAGGTTATTTAGACCCTGTTAGTTGATGGTGGTGTTGGGTTCTTCTGTGCCCTTGCTGATTTTCTGTTCTATTAATCTGTGTTTTGTCAATTTGATTTTCAAGGCCCGAAATAGTGAACAAACAAGAGTAGAGGAAAAGTATCTGACCCAACACTAGCTTCATAAAATGAATGGGAAAGTGTTTCCTTTTACTCAGTTTTCTGGAAGAGATTATGCAGAAATGATGTTAATTTTTTAAGCATTTGGTAGAAGTGAAATCTTCTGGGCTTGGAGATTTCTTTTTGAGAATTTTTATTGCAAATTCAATATCCTTAATAGTTATAGTGCTACTAAAATTATCTATTTAATATTGAATGCATTATGGTTGTTTGTGTGTTTCAAAGGAATTGGTCCATTTTAGTCTAAGATGTCAAATTTATATGTGTAGAGTTGTTCATAGTATTTCCTTATTATTCTTTTGATGTCTTCAGGGTCTGTGGAGCTGCCCCCATCTCATTCCTGATGTGAGAAATTTATTCTTTTTCTCTTTTTTTCTTTGTCAATCATGCTGGAAGTTTGTCCATTTTATTGGTCTTTTCAAAGAACTGGCTCTTTGTTTAATTGATTTTTTCTATTTTTCTGTTTTCTGTGTCATCAGTTTCTGTTCTTTAATTTCCTTTTTTCTGCTTGCTCTGGTTTTATTTTGCTCTTTTTCTAGTTTCTTGAGGTGAGAGCTTAGATTATTAAGACTTTTCTAGTGGATGCATTTAAATGCTACAAATTTCCCTCTGGGCATTGCTTTGTCTATGTTCCACAGATTTTTGAAATGTCGTATTTTCATTTTCATTCAGTTCAATGTATTTTTTTAAATTTCTCTTGAGACTTTCTTTTTTTTTTTTTTTTTTTAAAGATGACCGGTAAGGGGATCTTAACCCTTGACTTGGTGTTGTCAGCACCATGCTCAGCCAGTGAGCCAACCGGCCATCCCTATATGGGATC
This sequence comes from Galeopterus variegatus, assembly GCF_000696425.1. Taxonomy (NCBI): domain Eukaryota; kingdom Metazoa; phylum Chordata; class Mammalia; order Dermoptera; family Cynocephalidae; genus Galeopterus; species Galeopterus variegatus. The sequence continues at coordinate 23,401 of NW_007729430.1, read as the reverse complement.
CGAACCCGTGGCCTTGGTGTTATCAGCACCGCACTCTCCCGAGTGAGCCATGGGCCGGCCCCTCTTGAGACTTTCTCTGATAGATTATTTAGAAGTGTGTGGTTTAATTTCCAAGTGTTTGGAGATTTTTCTGTTATCTTTGTGTTATTGATTTCTAGTTTGATCCTATTATGGTTAGAGAATGAACTGTGTTTGCAATTCTTTTAAATTTGTTAAGGCTTTTTTAGTAGTTCAGGATATAATCTCTCTTGGTATATGTTCCATGGGCACTTGAAAGAATCTATTGTTGTTGGGTGGAATGTCAGTTAGAGCCTGTTAGTTGATGATATTGAGTTCTTCTCTGCCCTTGCCGATTTTCTGTCTAGTCGTTCTATCAATTGTTAATAGATAGGTGTTGAAGTCTCCAACTATAATTATAGATTTGTCTGTTTCTCCTTTCATCTCTATCAGTTTTTGCTTCACATGTTTTGCAACTGTTACATGGTGCATACACATTTAGGATTACTATGTCTTCTTGGTGGATAGGCTTTTATGATTATATAATGTCCCTCTCTGTGTCTCATCGTTTTTTTTTGTTCTGCAGTCTATTTTATATGATGTTGATATAGCTACCCCTGCTTTCCTTTTATTAATATTTGTGTCATATATGTTTTACCATCCTTTTACTTTCCACTTACCTATGTCATTATATTTGAAGTGAGTTTCTTGAAGATAGGATATAGTTGGGTCATGTTTTTTAATTAACTTACCAATCTTTGTCTTTTAATTAGTATATATAGACCATTTACATTTACTGTAATTATTGATATGTTAGTGCTTAAGTCTGCCATTTCAGTTTTTGCTTTCTGTTCTCTATTTTTCATTTGTTTTCTTTTTCTGCCATTCTGTGAACATTTTTAGAATTCCACTTTGATTTTTCTATAGTGCTTTTGAATGTATCTCCTTGCACAGCTTTTTTAGTGGTGGTTCTAAGTATTGTATTATATATACATAACTTATCACTGTCTACTGGTGTTATCATTTTACTGGTTCAAGTATTAGAAACCTTACTTCCCTGTGTCCCTTTACCCTCCTTAATTTGTAATATAATAAATATTTACTCTGCATACAATTATAACCACATCAGACAGTATTTAATTTTTGCTTCAAAAGTCAATCATAATTTAGAAAGCTCAAGAAAAGGAAAGTCTATTGAAATTACTGATATTTTTGCTTACTGTGTTCTTCCTGATTTTCCAAGTTTCCTTCTTCCATCATTTCTTTCTGGTTTAGAGTATTTTTCACCATTCTTTTGGGTTAGGTCTGCTGGCAACAAATTCTCATAGTTTTTCTTCAGATGAGAATGTCTTGATTTCCCCTTCATTCTTGAAGCATATTTTCACTGGGCATAGGATTCTGGGTTGACAGGTCTTTTCTTTCAGCCTTTGAAAAGTATTGTGCCACTTGTCTCTGGATTACATGGTTTCTAATGAGAAATCTTCTGCCATTCTAATTGTTTTTCCCTTCTAGGTAAGGTGTCTTTTTTTCTCTGACTGCTTTCAAGATTTTTGGGTTTGTTTTTAATTTTCAGAAATTTAATTACAGTGTGTCTTGGCATGGATTTCTTTGATTTTATTCTGTTTGGTGTTTGCTCACCTTCTTAAATTTACAGGTTTATGACTCTTGCCAAATTTGGGGAGTTTTGGGACATTATTTCTTTCAGTACTTTTTCAGCCCCACCTTCTTTCTCCTCTCCTGAGACTTTAATGACAATGTTAGGTCTTTTGTTATAATTTCACAGGTCCCTGAGGTTCTGGTCATTTTTTAGTCTATTTCCCCTTGTTCAAATTTGTAATTTTTATTTTTCTATCTTCCAATTCATTATTTCCTCTGTATTCTCCATTCTGCCCAACCAGTGATCTTTTTATTTTGTTTACTGTATTTTTCAATTCTAAAGTTTCCATTTGTTTTTTTCTATCTTCTATTTTATTGCCAAGACTTTCTGTTTCTTTGCTGAGTCTTACTATTTTTTTTTCATTCATTTCAAGTATGTTCATAATTGCTTGTTGAAGAATTTTTATCATGGTTGCTTTAAAATCTTTTTCAGATAATTCTAATATCCATGTCATCTTGATATTGGCATCTGTCTGTCCATTCAGACTGCTGTAACAAAATACCAAAAACTTGGGTAGCTTATAAACAATGAAAATTTATTTCTCACAGTTCTGGAGGCTGGAAAGTCCAAGAACTGGGTTCAGCAGATTCATTGTCTCATGCTTACAGTGGCAAGAGTATAGAGCCACCTGAGTTCCTCCACAATTGTGGGGGCTGGTCACTGGATATTGGAGACCCTGGCCTTTTCCAATCCAACAAAAAGTTCAGTCCTGTTGATAGTGAGTTTGTGGATCAGTGGGGTTGGCCTGATCTTGACTGAGCTGGGCTGGGCAGCTCTTCTGCTCTTGGTGTAAGCTGAACTGAGTTGGGATGAGCTGGACACTTTGCTGTTTTTGGCTGAAGTTACTTTTGTGACTTAGGGGTCAGCTAGGGTTTGGCTGATACAGGCTAGTCCCAGCTGGTGTTTGGCTCTGTACAACTTCTCTTTCTCCCTCCTCCTGGGAACAGTGAGAAAGCCCAACAGTGTGTTCCCACAGCAATTGTAGAGAAGGTACATGCAGTCCACTAGAGAGCAATTATCCAATTGTATTATGAAGAATAAGTTGGAGGGCAGGGCAGGAGGTGAAGAGGCCCCCCCCAAAAGGTGGATTTCTAGACACTTATGTTTAACCTTGCAGCTGGAATGTGCTTGCTTGTAAAAACCCCGAAGAGCTGGTTTAGTGGTTAACGGTTGATTGCATCTCTGGCTTCTATAACTCAGCCGCTTGCTCATTTCAGAGAAGCTACCTGCTTGGTTTGCAGAAAGCCCCTTAACCACATTTTCTGCCTTTGTAACCTCACCTGATAAAGCCCCTCACCTGTTTGATGAAGCCCCCCAGCTTGGGTGACTCTGCCTGGATCCAAGCAGGGCCAGTAAAGAAGCTTGCATGCTTGCTCAAGAAAGGTATAAAAGCCCAGTTCACCCTGCACTCAGG
>NW_007729430.1:1991-20323 GCF_000696425.1 Galeopterus variegatus | reverse complement strand
CAACCGGCCATCCCTATATGGGATCCGAACCCGTGGCCTTGGTGTTATCAGCACCGCACTCTCCCGAGTGAGCCATGGGCCGGCCCCTCTTGAGACTTTCTCTGATAGATTATTTAGAAGTGTGTGGTTTAATTTCCAAGTGTTTGGAGATTTTTCTGTTATCTTTGTGTTATTGATTTCTAGTTTGATCCTATTATGGTTAGAGAATGAACTGTGTTTGCAATTCTTTTAAATTTGTTAAGGCTTTTTTAGTAGTTCAGGATATAATCTCTCTTGGTATATGTTCCATGGGCACTTGAAAGAATCTATTGTTGTTGGGTGGAATGTCAGTTAGAGCCTGTTAGTTGATGATATTGAGTTCTTCTCTGCCCTTGCCGATTTTCTGTCTAGTCGTTCTATCAATTGTTAATAGATAGGTGTTGAAGTCTCCAACTATAATTATAGATTTGTCTGTTTCTCCTTTCATCTCTATCAGTTTTTGCTTCACATGTTTTGCAACTGTTACATGGTGCATACACATTTAGGATTACTATGTCTTCTTGGTGGATAGGCTTTTATGATTATATAATGTCCCTCTCTGTGTCTCATCGTCACATGTTTTGCAACTGTTACATGGTGCATACACATTTAGGATTACTATGTCTTCTTGGTGTATAGGCTTTTATGATTGTATAATGTCCCTCTCTGTGTCTCATCTTTTTTTTTTTGTTCTGCAGTCTATTTTATATGATGTTGATATAGCTACCCCTGCTTTCCTTTTATTAATATTTGTGTCATATATGTTTTACCATCCTTTTACTTTCCACTTACCTATGTCATTATATTTGAAGTGAGTTTCTTGAAGATAGGATATAGTTGGGTCATGTTTTTTAATTAACTTACCAATCTTTGTCTTTTAATTAGTATATATAGACCATTTACATTTACTGTAATTATTGATATGTTAGTGCTTAAGTCTGCCATTTCAGTTTTTGCTTTCTGTTCTCTATTTTTCATTTGTTTTCTTTTTCTGCCATTCTGTGAACATTTTTAGAATTCCACTTTGATTTTTCTATAGTGCTTTTGAATGTATCTCCTTGCACAGCTTTTTTAGTGGTGGTTCTAAGTATTGTATTATATATACATAACTTATCACTGTCTACTGGTGTTATCATTTTACTGGTTCAAGTATTAGAAACCTTACTTCCCTGTGTCCCTTTACCCTCCTTAATTTGTAATATAATAAATATTTACTCTGCATACAATTATAACCACATCAGACAGTATTTAATTTTTGCTTCAAAAGTCAATCATAATTTAGAAAGCTCAAGAAAAGGAAAGTCTATTGAAATTACTGATATTTTTGCTTACTGTGTTCTTCCTGATTTTCCAAGTTTCCTTCTTCCATCATTTCTTTCTGGTTTAGAGTATTTTTCACCATTCTTTTGGGTTAGGTCTGCTGGCAACAAATTCTCATAGTTTTTCTTCAGATGAGAATGTCTTGATTTCCCCTTCATTCTTGAAGCATATTTTCACTGGGCATAGGATTCTGGGTTGACAGGTCTTTTCTTTCAGCCTTTGAAAAGTATTGTGCCACTTGTCTCTGGATTACATGGTTTCTAATGAGAAATCTTCTGCCATTCTAATTGTTTTTCCCTTCTAGGTAAGGTGTCTTTTTTTCTCTGACTGCTTTCAAGATTTTTGGGTTTGTTTTTAATTTTCAGAAATTTAATTACAGTGTGTCTTGGCATGGATTTCTTTGATTTTATTCTGTTTGGTGTTTGCTCACCTTCTTAAATTTACAGGTTTATGACTCTTGCCAAATTTGGGGAGTTTTGGGACATTATTTCTTTCAGTACTTTTTCAGCCCCACCTTCTTTCTCCTCTCCTGAGACTTTAATGACAATGTTAGGTCTTTTGTTATAATTTCACAGGTCCCTGAGGTTCTGGTCATTTTTTAGTCTATTTCCCCTTGTTCAAATTTGTAATTTTTATTTTTCTATCTTCCAATTCATTATTTCCTCTGTATTCTCCATTCTGCCCAACCAGTGATCTTTTTATTTTGTTTACTGTATTTTTCAATTCTAAAGTTTCCATTTGTTTTTTTCTATCTTCTATTTTATTGCCAAGACTTTCTGTTTCTTTGCTGAGTCTTACTATTTTTTTTTCATTCATTTCAAGTATGTTCATAATTGCTTGTTGAAGAATTTTTATCATGGTTGCTTTAAAATCTTTTTCAGATAATTCTAATATCCATGTCATCTTGATATTGGCATCTGTCTGTCCATTCAGAATTTCAAGTATGTTCATAATTGCTTGTTGAAGAATTTTTATCATGGTTGCTTTAAAATCTTTGTCAGATAATTCTAATATCCATGTCATCTTGATATTGGCATCTGTCTGTTCATTCAGGCTGCTGTAACAAAATACCAAAAACTTGGGTAGCTTATAAACAATGAAAATTTATTTCTCACAGTTCTGGAGGCTGGAAAGTCCAAGAACTGGGTTCAGCAGATTCATTGTCTCATGCTTACAGTGGCAAGAGTATAGAGCCACCTGAGTTCCTCCACAATTGTGGGGGCTGGTCACTGGATATTGGAGACCCTGGCCTTTTCCAATCCAACAAAAAGTTCAGTCCTGTTGATAGTGAGTTTGTGGATCAGTGGGGTTGGCCTGATCTTGACTGAGCTGGGCTGGGCAGCTCTTCTGCTCTTGGTGTAAGCTGAACTGAGTTGGGATGAGCTGGACACTTTGCTGTTTTTGGCTGAAGTTACTTTTGTGACTTAGGGGTCAGCTAGGGTTTGGCTGATACAGGCTAGTCCCAGCTGGTGTTTGGCTCTGTACAACTTCTCTTTCTCCCTCCTCCTGGGAACAGTGAGAAAGCCCAACAGTGTGTTCCCACAGCAATTGTAGAGAAGGTACATGCAGTCCACTAGAGAGCAATTATCCAATTGTATTATGAAGAATAAGTTGGAGGGCAGGGCAGGAGGTGAAGAGGCCCCCCCCAAAAGGTGGATTTCTAGACACTTATGTTTAACCTTGCAGCTGGAATGTGCTTGCTTGTAAAAACCCCGAAGAGCTGGTTTAGTGGTTAACGGTTGATTGCATCTCTGGCTTCTATAACTCAGCCGCTTGCTCATTTCAGAGAAGCTACCTGCTTGGTTTGCAGAAAGCCCCTTAACCACATTTTCTGCCTTTGTAATCTCACCTGATAAAGCCCCTCACCTGTTTGATGAAGCCCCCCAGCTTGGGTGACTCTGCCTGGATCCAAGCAGGGCCAATAAAGAAGCTTGCATGCTTGCTCAAGAAAGGTATAAAAGCCCAGTTCACCCTGCACTCAGGGCCCAGGAAATCAGAACGAGAGTTCACCTGGGACTGCTAGCGTAATCTTTCTGACTGCTCCATCTCTCTGAGTGTCTGCATTTCCTTGGTAACTTTTCCGTAACAGGGGGAGGTGGGAGAAATCAGTTAGTGGGCTACTGTTGTACTTTCAGGGGGGAATGGTGGTGACTTCCACTAGGGTGGTAATAGTGGATGAGTCTGGGTGCTCCACAAGATCTGTGTCTGACCAGCCTTTGGGCTAGTGGAAGCCAGAGATGGAAAGATACAAATTAGGGAAAGTTACCAGGCCAGTAGTGGAGCAGAGCATTGGCTGGATCTCAGCCTCCTGCATCCCCTGGGCCAGGGGACTTTGTGCAGGTACAGACAGCATACACATTTGCAGCCTTTTTGTTTCCATCTCAGAACTACAATCAAAGTCCCCAGAGACCAGCACTCAGGAAATGTTTTGATACAGAGACAAGGCCTATGGAGTGTTCAGGGAGCAGGATGTGCTTCAAGATTATGGTTAAAGTCTCCAAACTGAGAAAGCCTTCCTTCCATTAGAAAAGTCACATTTGAAAAAGAAAAGAAAAAATTAAATTTAATTTTAAAAAAAGAAGAAGAAAAGTCACATTTGGAAAGTGACGGCTTAGCGCGGTTAGAGCATGATGTTATAACACCACAGTCAAAGGTTCAGATCCCCATATCAGCCAGCCACCAGAAAAGGAAAAACTTTATTTTATTTTATTTTTTTTAATAATTTATTTTATTTATTGAATCAAAATCGATTATTCATATTTTGGGGGTAGAACATTGAGATATGTTGATTAAATCAGTATTACTAGCATATATATTGTTACAAATCGTAATTATTCTTTTTTTTTTTTTTTTTTTTTTAAAAGATGACCGGTAAGGGGATCTCAACCCTTGGCTTGGTGTTGTCAGCACCACGCTCAGCTAGTGAGCAAACAGGCCATCCCTATATAGGATCCGAACCCGTGGCCTTGGTGTTATCAGCACCGCACTCTACCGAGTGAGCCACGGGCCGGCCCAATCGTAATTATTCTTTATGCCCCTTGTCCAACCTTTCCCCTTCTCCCATTCCCTCCCCCTCCCCCCTCTAATTGCCCTAGATTTCTTCTCTCCTTCTGAAAGAATAATGGTTACTCTGTTAACTTGTTGCCTAGATGATATGTCCAATGCTGAGAGATGTGATAAGGTCCCCCAATATTATCATAGAGGAGATGCTTCTTCTGTCACTCTGAAATGGATTTTGTGGAAAGAGACATCCTCTTCTTTTCTTTGTCTCTGCTGGTAACTCTTCTTTTGTGAATGCACTCCAGTGGTTGGCGGACCATCTGCGTGGTGGCTGTGGTGTCTAGCCACTTTTGTAGCAGCCATGGTTATTGTGGTGGCTGTGGTGGGCTGCCCACGTGGGGGTGCTTTTTTTGGCATGCTCCTTGGCACTGGCAGTGTGCCTGTTGTGGGGTGAGTTTGGTCCCCTTCTCCATGCCTCTGGTTCCTGGGAAGAGCCCAAGGCACTGGTGCCATGTGCCTGGTTGTGAGAGGGGTCCAGTCCCCTTCTCCATGTCCCGGGTCCCTGGGTGGGCCCAGAGGTACAGGCGCAGTGTGCCTGGTTGTGGGAGAGAGGTCCATTCAAAAAAGAAAAAACTTTAGAAAGGAGGTGGCAACAGCTCCAGCATGGCCTTTCCAAACCGCATCAAGAAAAGAAATACATTTTCACTAACTATCCATCTTAGAGGGGGGCTTCATAAGGAAATGAGGACCCAAAGATGGTGTTAGAGATGAACACATATATACTGAATTAGACAAACAGTAGTAAATCATGAAAATGTGACAAGGCAGAGGGGCATGGGCTCGGGTAGGTAACTGAGTGGAGAAGTAGCTAGGAGGATAGTAACCGTTAGTCTAACAAGGTTTTTTGTACAGATGTCCCTTGGTTTCAACTTACTGTCCTTGATAATAAGAATAATACTTTGCTTCTGGTATAAGGAGAACATCTTTCACAGGGAAATTTCATCTCTTGCTTTTAAGAAAGAGAAGGAAGGTCGGAGAGCTCTTGCACCTGCTGTTTTTCTAGTGCCTTTAACTCAAAATAGACAATATGCTGGAGTGGCAAATTTTGGGGTGGCATGTTCTTAACTCACTAACTCAAAGTCCATTTCTGTAGATGAAGAGCTAAATTGATTCTAGTGATGAGACTAATATGTTTACAAAGCAAGTTTTGGTTTATTAAAGAAAAAAAAACCTCTGATGGTCTTCGTGCTTAGCTTAAAATCCATGGCCGCAGGGTCCCGCGGGGATCGGGCCAGAAGTGCTTGCCCCACTCTGTGTCCACCCCGCACACATCGCAGGTCTTAAATGACATGGCCCTAGAGAAACCTTCACTCACTTCCCACTCAAAATCATCCCCCCCTTTCCTCTTTCTCATTCCTCCTTTCACCTTTTCGTTAATGGCATTTATTTCAACATTTGATCACATCATTTTTGATGCAGTTATTTGCTGACTATGCATGTACACAGCTCCATTTTCTCCATTTTCTGTATCTGGTGTTTTGCAGGCACAGGGTTGGGGGTGCTTATGACATTTGGGGGGACGGTTCTTCCTTGGGCAGTGTATTAGGTTTTGCTGTGATAACGATGCTTAACAACCATCCTTCAAATCTCAACGCTCACAACACACACTGCTGTCTCTCACATGGGTCTGGGGCTCAGGGCTGCTCTGTTCTCACATCTTTCTTGGAAGGGAGAACTGGCCGTCTGTGTATGTCCTCAAACGGGATGGTGTAAGTAAAAGAGCGTGAGGGAACACAGTTTTTAACACCTCGCCCAGAACTGGCACAATCTCTATCTGCCCACATTCCTCTGGGCAAAGGAAATCATGTGGCCTAAAATCGGTAGGATAGGGAGCTCAGCTCCACCCACAGGAAGGCACAGCAAAGGAGGAAGGAAGAATTACTGGTGGGCAAATAATATAAACAACAGGGGACTGCCCCACTCAGTGCACATGTCCAGTATCTATCACAGGCAGGTGCTAAATGGCAGCACCACCAAGTCAGTGTGAAAATCCAAATGCCCCCCAACCCTTCCAAATGCCCCTAAGGGGGCTGAATCATCCTCACCACACCACACCACTTCTTTGAGAACATTTTTCAGTGCCTGGCAGATAAAAGATATGCATGAATGAGTCAATTTTGCCAAACTGTCCTTCAGTATAGTTGTAACAATTTACACAGAGTGTTAATATGTTCTTCTAAACATTGACAACCTGATAAGGCCATAAAGGGTCCCCACTTGATTCTCCAGTGTGTCTGAATTATTTTTCTTAAGTGTATTGAAATTTCTTTTGGGAATTCTCTGTTTTTGGTTTTTTAACTTTATATTAAAGGTTTCATCTTTCTCTTACTCCCAGACTGGTTCTTGAACAGACAGAAGGACATAAAGGATGGAAAATATAGCCAGCTCCTGGCTGATGGTCTGAGCAACAATCTCGGTGAAGACCTGGAGCAACCAAGGAAGATTGGAGCCCATAGAGGTCTGTGCCATATCTGGGGCTTTCAGGTCCAAGGTCAGCACACGAAGACCACTGGCTTCCCAGCTCCTGGCTGATGGTCTGAGCAACAATCTCGGTGAAGACCTGGAGCAACCAAGGAAGATCGGAGCCCATAGAGGTCTGTGCCATATCTGGGGCTTTCAGGTCCAAGGTCAGCACACGAAGACCACTGGCTTCCATGAGCATGTCCATAGGCCTTGTCTGTTAATAGTTTATAAACCTAAAGTAAATTATCATTGTCACATAAACATTATCATCTTCTCATTTTGTTTTACAATTTTTAAAATAATTTTTGCAAAGCATTTATTTTAAATGTGATTTTATTCATCGAATGGACATGCCATGTTTATTAACCCAGCCCCTTACAATAGGCTATTTTGGTTGTTTCCAGTTCTTTCCATCATAAATGACATAGTGAGGAAAGTGTTTGTAAGCTCTTGTCAGGATTTAAGATTATTTCTTTTGATAGGTCCTCGTTTTAACGTTCTTGACACAATTTTGCCACATCACTACCCAAAGAGGTTGAACTAATTTCCACTTCTCTGCCCACCAGGGCCTGTGTGAGCTGACCTGGCTGCCCCCTCCCCAACCTGAATATCAACACTGTAGTTGTTCTGGGCTAATTTAAGGGTGAAATGATACCTTGTTTAATAGCACAGAAAGCTAGGTCCTTGGTGCTACTCTTCTTCAAGAGTCCCTGAAGGGCAAGAGTGGGTGGCAACAAGACTGGCTGGAAGTCAGGCCTGCAGCATGTGAGCAGGAGAAAGGGGTGAGGGGTGGAGGGAGCCGGGAGGGAGAGGACATGGGCCTGTGGCTGAGAGGAGGGCATCATAATGGAACTGCGGGTCCCCTAGGACCCAGGACACCCACGACCCACACCCCATAGTAAAGGACCGGAAAAGATCCTGGGGTGGGGAAGGCCAGGGGTTTTCAGAGGGAATCAGACCCTCTAGGCACTCTCCACTCTCCCCGTCTCCTCCTGGGTGTTCCTGGCCTCCCCAACACTGCCAGGCTTGGGGCCTGGATTTGGGGCTGTACATGACGTTAAACCTGGCACAGGGCAGGGCATGGTGGAGGGGAGAGCTATTTGCAGCCAAAGCAGAAGAAAATTTCCCTCACTGCTTCAGATCACATGGCTCTAAATGCTCTGCAGAGTGAATTTTAGTTTGTCAGCTGATGTTTATCAAGACCACATTGTTGAGGCTGGTGACACTGAACAGGGTTTCTCCCCCCTCCTTCCCAGAGCTGTCCCTTTCAGGCCAATCCCCAGAACCCCTATGATATGGACTGAATGAATGTATTCCTCCAAATACATATGTTGAAGCGCTAATTCCCAGTGTGGTGGTATTTAGAAGGTAATTAGGTCATGAAGGTGGAGCCCTCATGAAGAGATTACTGCCCCTACACGAAGAGGCAAAATAGAGTTTGCTTCCTCTCTCAACCATGTGAGGACACAAGAGGAAGACAGTGTGTACAAACCAAGAAGCCGACCTCACCAGACACCAGTCTCCCAGCACCTTGATCTGGGACTTCCAGCCTCCAGAACTGTGAGAAAAATATCTGTTTATAAGCTTTCCAGTCTGTGGTGTTTTTGTTATAGCAGCCCAGGCCAACTAAGAAACCCTGCGACCAACCAAGGGGCATCCCAGCAAGGCCAAGCAGGCTGTCTGTTAATTGGGTCCAACATCAGCAGTGGGTTGGTACCCAACAAGGACTAAGCAGAGTGATGGGGAGGGGGAGGAACAGGTTGGGAAGGTAGGCAGGGCTGATTGGGAAGCTTAGCCCCTCCCGGTGCTCCTGTGTCCCTTTTCCTGTGAGCCCTCAGCCCCACCCAGGGAGCCCTCCCCTGCCCGGACACTCAGCACAGCCTGCCTCATGCTGCCACCTGCCCAGCTCAGCCACCAGCCCTCACCATGCTTGGCACCAGTAGGTACTCCAGTCCATAGATGGTGACGATGGGGTGTCAGTGGATGGGGCTGGGTGGCATGGGTGGTCACAGGGGGAACAGAAGGAGGTGACATGCACCAAGGACTCCACAGTCCACTCGGGGCTGTGTGCAAATGCTTGGAGGCATTTTGGTTGTTACGATGACTGGGGGACAGGGTGCAAAGGTAGTGTGCATGGGACAGTCCAGCTCAGTGAACAACCATCCCACCCAAGGTGTCAGTAGACCCCCCCTCTATGTGGAAAAACAGAAAAAACAAAAGGAGGGAGGAAGGAAGGGAGAAAGGGAAGGAGGGAACAGATGTGGCCTGGCATCTTTCTGTGGACACCCCAGAGCTCCTCCAGGACCTGGTCTTAACAGGTAGCTCCCAATATACCAAGAGGCACAGGACCAGTGATTTCCTCAGAAAACCATTCAGGCTGCACTGATCATGGCAATTGTATTTGTCTCCCAGGGCTGCCATACAAATTACCACAGCCTGAGAGGCTTAAAACAGCAGAAAACATATTCTCTCACAGTTCTGGAAACTGGAAATTCAAATTCAAATTCAAGGTGTCAGCAGGGCCATCCTCTCTGTGAAGGCTCTAGGGACAAATCCATCCTTGCCTCTTCCCACTGCTGCTGGTTGCTGGGAATCTGTGGTGTTCCTTAGCTGCATCATTCCAATTGCTGCTTTGGTCATGGCATGGCAGTCTGTGTGTGAACGCAAATTTCCCTCTTCTTCTAAGAGCACCAGTCATTGGATTACCACCCACCCTAACCCAACATGACCTCATCTTAATTTGATTACATCTGCAAAGACTGTTTCCAAATAACGTAAATTCACATGTACCCTTGTACCATGGGTTAGAACCCGGTACAGTGACCAGTGCCCCAAATCTCTATTCCTGCTATTCAAAGTGTGGCCATGGAGCATCAGCCTCACCTGGGAGCTTGCTAGAAACACAGAACCTGAGACCCCACCCCAAACCTATGGAATCAATATCTGCCTTGTAACAAGGCCCCCACGCAATCCACCTTCCCGTTCAAGTTAAGAGGTCCTGGGTCACTACCCACCTGGGGGGATGTAAGGGGAGGACAGGAATTTCTGGTTGTGGTTGGGAAAACCTGCTTGAGGATTCCTCAAGAGAGAATTGTCAGTTTGCTGTTATCCCTTCCCAGCTCCTCCCCTCCCCATAGTAGCTGTGACACATGTCACTGGGGAAGGAGAGGAGTGTACACACACACACACACACACACACACACACACACCCAAGGGAGGGGACTTAAGGGGATACTGAGATTAGTACCTGATTCATATATCAAAATCTAAGTTGCTTAGTAGCAACACAAAGAGTGTCATCCCACAAGAGTGACAAACAAAAGATGTCACCCTAACTAAAGGACCAGAAGGACGGGTCAGCTTAGAAAGACCCTTCCAAGAGAAGCCCCTGGATGCAGAGCTGACGTTGGCAGGTGGATGGAAGTTCTGGCAGGCAGACTCATGAGCAGCCAGGCCAGGGACCACCTCAAAAGTGCACTTGGAGAGACAGGGCCAGCAACCCCAGATGTGCCACTTCTGAAGCTCCTGGACCACATGACACCTGCCAGTCAAGGAGCATTTTCCTGCCCCTTCCTCCCTCTCTCCCCTTCCCCAATCCTGGAGGGGACAAAACCAGAAATGGGCTCAGGGAAGAAGGTGGAGCCAAGAAGAGGGATTGACATCAACTGTGCCACCTTTGGGGTATTTCTCTGCCTGAGATAGGTCTGAACTGGGGGAAAGGAGACATTTGATATTAGAATTTGAATATGCTTCCATTCACTTTCCCCAGGATTTCCTCCAGGGAAGGGCAGGAACAAGCCCATGAAAAGGAGCAGCCCTGAGAAAGAATGAAATTGCTCTCTGCTTGCACCCTCCTGAAAATCCAGTCTGGCCATGAAGGAGGTGACAGTACTAAGCTGGAAGGTTATAGGGAAAATATAGGAAAATGGTCAGGGCCCCACAGATGTTCAGAATCTTGCTGAGCATTTGATGTAAATATGCACATGCACCCAGGTGTTCCTTGGTTATTGTCTAATGTAATTGTGCATGTGCACCCAGGTGTCCTGGGTTATGGACTTAAGTATAAAGGACAAGTGGCTCTGACTCACAGGGCCCCCCCAGCCCCAGGATGCCCTGGGGGGTCCACAGGGAGGCTGCTACTGCTGCTGGAGGCTGTTGCTGCCAGTGCCCCTGGGATGCCCCAAGTAGGCCATGGCTGCTGCTACTGCTAAGGACTGAGCTCATGTAGTTTGCCAGTGGATGCCGGGATCTTTCCCAATTACCTAGCATGGGCCTGGCATGTGAAGGGTCTGGTGACCCAGCCTGTACAATGTGTTTGAAGGGTCTGTGGGCCCTAACCCCTAGCCCAGACAATACAGATGGAAGTAATGAAACATTTTGGCTTTAGTTATGAATTGCCTAACCATACAATTGGCGTAGCAATGGCCCTAACCTGATAAGTGGCATAGTCGTGTAGCTTTACAATTGACTGCGTCAGAAGGAGTCCAACAATAACCCCAACGAGACAATTAGCATAGCTATTGCTGTAGCTCGACAACTGGAGGGTGCACTGGGTGAGGGCAGCAAAGGCAGGGAACTCGAGAGGCCACTGCCTCACAGAGGAAGCAGGCTGGCCCTCCCTGGACAATCCTTCCCATGACCCATCACCCTACAGACCTACTGGATTGCTAGGGTTAGGGCTCACAGACCCTTCAAGCCCATTGTACAGACTGGGTCACGGACGCCTCACATGCCAGGCTGGGTCACCAGACCCCTCACATGCAGGTCCATGAGCTAGGTAAATGAGAAAGATCCCAGGAGCTGTTGGCAGATGACACAAGCTCAGTCCTCAGCTTCCTTAGCAGCAGCAGCAGCAGCTTGCAGATCTGGTGGTGGTGGCCTCTTGGGGCAGCCTGGGGGCTCTGGCAGCAACAGCCTCCAGCAGCGGTTGCAGCCTCCCTATGGACTCCCCACCCCAGGGCATCCCAGGGGTGGGGAGCACTGTGGGTCAGAGCCATTCATCCTTATTTTTTTATTTTATTTTTTAAAAGATGACTGATAAGGGGATCTTAACCCCTGAGTTGGTGTTGGCAGCACTACTTTCTCCTAAGTGAGCTAACCGGCCATCCCTTCACAGGGATCCGAACCTGTGGCCTTGGTGCTATCAGCACCACACTCTCCCAAGTGAGGCACGGGCCGGCCCTGAGCCATTAGTCCTTTATACTTAAGTCCGATAACCCAGGACACCTGGGTGAGAGTCAGACAACCCAGAAATACCTAGGTGCCCACGCACATCCTCAGACAATACCCAAGGAACACCTGGGAGCATGTGCACAGTTACATATTTACATCAAATGCTTGGCAAGATTCCGAACATCCAAACATCCGAGGGAACCCTGACCATTTTCCTGTATTTTCCCTACGCGGATGGACCACTCTTCCTGCACAGTACCCGGGGCCCTGCCAACGGCAGCCCTCACTGGTTCCAGAACACCTCCGAGCTATCCCCTGGCTCCATGCTTCCTCTGCCATCCACGCTCCACCCTTCCTCTCTACTCAATTACTAGTAGTGTTTGAAAAGTATAAATAGCCAAAGCCTCGCTTAAAAACCCACACTTCCTCTTGCAATTTACAACAAAACCCAAGCTTTATACCTTGACACACAGAGCCCTCAAGCTCCAGCCTGCCTCCTCGCCACTCTTCCCTCACTCGCTGGGCTCCAGCCACACTGGCAGCTTCCTTCTTCCCAGCTCTAAGGACACTACGCAGCGTTGTCCCCTCTGCATGGACGGAGGGCGGCCAGGTCCTCACATGCAACTTCTTTAAGCCTTCAGGCTTCAGCTGAAATGCCACCGCCTCCAGGAGGCCCTCCTTGGCTACGCAGCATGCCTCTCCCCCATGAGGCTCCTAAGTCTTTTCATAGCACAGATCCCTCCCTCGAGCGTCCTCTATTCTCCTTTCTCTCCAGGCTGTAACTTCCCCAAGGGCAGCAGCACAGGGACACACAAGAGTGGCTGAAAACACAAGAGANGACAATACAGATGGAAGTAATGAAACATTTTGGCTTTAGTTATGAATTGCCTAACCATACAATTGGCGTAGCAATGGCCCTAACCTGATAAGTGGCATAGTCGTGTAGCTTTACAATTGACTGCGTCAGAAGGAGTCCAACAATAACCCCAACGAGACAATTAGCATAGCTATTGCTGTAGCTCGACAACTGGAGGGTGCACTGGGTGAGGGCAGCAAAGGCAGGGAACTCGAGAGGCCACTGCCTCACAGAGGAAGCAGGCTGGCCCTCCCTGGACAATCCTTCCCATGACCCATCACCCTACAGACCTACTGGATTGCTAGGGTTAGGGCTCACAGACCCTTCAAGCCCATTGTACAGACTGGGTCACGGACGCCTCACATGCCAGGCTGGGTCACCAGACCCCTCACATGCAGGTCCATGAGCTAGGTAAATGAGAAAGATCCCAGGAGCTGTTGGCAGATGACACAAGCTCAGTCCTCAGCTTCCTTAGCAGCAGCAGCAGCAGCTTGCAGATCTGGTGGTGGTGGCCTCTTGGGGCAGCCTGGGGGCTCTGGCAGCAACAGCCTCCAGCAGCGGTTGCAGCCTCCCTATGGACTCCCCACCCCAGGGCATCCCAGGGGTGGGGAGCACTGTGGGTCAGAGCCATTCATCCTTATTTTTTTATTTTATTTTTTAAAAGATGACTGATAAGGGGATCTTAACCCCTGAGTTGGTGTTGGCAGCACTACTTTCTCCTAAGTGAGCTAACCGGCCATCCCTTCACAGGGATCCGAACCTGTGGCCTTGGTGCTATCAGCACCACACTCTCCCAAGTGAGGCACGGGCCGGCCCTGAGCCATTAGTCCTTTATACTTAAGTCCGATAACCCAGGACACCTGGGTGAGAGTCAGACAACCCAGAAATACCTAGGTGCCCACGCACATCCTCAGACAATACCCAAGGAACACCTGGGAGCATGTGCACAGTTACATATTTACATCAAATGCTTGGCAAGATTCCGAACATCCAAACATCCGAGGGAACCCTGACCATTTTCCTGTATTTTCCCTACGCGGATGGACCACTCTTCCTGCACAGTACCCGGGGCCCTGCCAACGGCAGCCCTCACTGGTTCCAGAACACCTCCGAGCTATCCCCTGGCTCCATGCTTCCTCTGCCATCCACGCTCCACCCTTCCTCTCTACTCAATTACTAGTAGTGTTTGAAAAGTATAAATAGCCAAAGCCTCGCTTAAAAACCCACACTTCCTCTTGCAATTTACAACAAAACCCAAGCTTTATACCTTGACACACAGAGCCCTCAAGCTCCAGCCTGCCTCCTCGCCACTCTTCCCTCATTCGCTGGGCTCCAGCCACACTGGCAGCTTCCTTCTTCCCAGCTCTAAGGACACTACGCAGCGTTGTCCCCTCTGCATGGACTTTATACCTTGACACACAGAGCCCTCAAGCTCCAGCCTGCCTCCTCGCCACTCTTCCCTCACTCGCTGGGCTCCAGCCACACTGGCAGCTTCCTTCTTCCCAGCTCTAAGGACACTACGCAGCGTTGTCCCCTCTGCATGGACGGAGGTCTGCATGGACGGAGGGCGGCCAGGTCCTCACATGCAACTTCTTTAAGCCTTCAGGCTTCAGCTGAAATGCCACCGCCTCCAGGAGGCCCTCCTTGGCTACGCAGCATGCCTCTCCCCCATGAGGCTCCTAAGTCTTTTCATAGCACAGATCCCACCCTCGAGCGTCCTCTATTCTCCTTTCTCTCCAGGCTGTAACTTCCCCAAGGGCAGCAGCACAGGGACACACAAGAGTGGCTGAAAACACAAGAGAGTAAAAGAAGGGGGAAAAAAATAAACGAATGAAAGAATGGTTGGCAAGATCTCAAGGGAACCGGTATTGTTTTGTAGTTTATTTTTAAACCCCCTTTGAAAGTAGGCACGAGCGGACGTTCCAAATCAAGGCCTAGTACCTCCCGCCAGCAGGGGGCGTCCGAGTTCGTCCCGCTCCGCGCCTCGCCACGCCCCTCTCCCGCCTCTACTTCCTCTTGGGAGGAGCTGAGGGCCCGGCATTTCCGGGAACGCCGCGTGGTGTTGGCCGCTAGTGCGCTTTTGGCATGGCGTCTTTTGATGTCCCAGCCGGGCCGCTCCTGTCGCTGAACCCTCAGGAAGACACCAGGTTTCAGGAGGAGGTGGCGCACGTTCGCCGGCGCATAAACCGGACTGCAAAGGTGAGCGGCCGCCGCGGCCCGGACTGCGAAGGTGGCGGCAGACCCGGTCTGGGGGAGTCTCCGGGATCGCGCGGTTCCTGGCACGGGTGCGCCTTGGCCTCCCCACGCCTCTACTACCCACAGGGAGTCCCAGCATGGGCGCCAGACAGAATTAGGGGCCGATCTCATGAGCCTGGAGGCCAGAGTTTACGCTGGTCGGGAAGTAATGGTGGGGTTTGGCCGCTTAGGCCTTAGGGTCGTCATTACGGAAGATAACGGAGAGCTATTGAGACGCAAGAGGAGAAAAAAAGAACCAGCTGGAGGTAATGGCACTGCCATACCGTACATTATCCCCAAGTTAGAGCTGTCACGCTTCCGCTTTGCCTCCAGAAATGGGGGCCCCAGACTTACCTCACCATTCGGGACGTTTGTATGCCTGGTTGGTGATTTTGGAGTTCTTAAGAGATATTTGCTAAGTTCCGTTTGCTGACTAGGGCCCCTGACATCAAGTTTATGTTTTCTTTGGTTTTTAACATAAAATAAACTGTGGAAAACTTGAAAGTTCTTGTTACAGAAAGTAAGGGTATGATGACTGAGACGCTGAAAGGTTAATCTGCATTGCGAAGGTTAACAAGCTAATTAAAAATTCTTCAATTAAGTGTGAGTAAACAGTGATCTGCATACAAAACTGAATGGTACATTTATGTGGAGTTCTCTGGACAGAAGATATAAAATAACACGTTCAAAGATTTAGTTGCTTATCTGTTGATGTCACCGTGAAATTACTGAGCACTTACATTGTGCTGGGTGATGGAATGCAAGGCTGAGAAGATAATCGACTGCTTGATGATTGTCCTTGTGGGGAAACAGTCGTCGAACAGCTCCTTTAAGTATTACTGTGATAAGTGTAAATACTGGATAGGTTCTTGGACGGAGGGCTAGAGATTTTACAAGTCTTAATGCAATGTGATTTTCTTATTTAAAAATATTTGTTTACCTCATCTTTATGTCCTCAGCGACAAGAGCAAGAAAAACTTAAACCTGGAGTAATCTATGTGGGCCACCTACCCTACGCACTTTATGAAACCCAGATCCGAGCATATTTCTCCCAGTTTGGCACTGTTACAAGACTCAGACTGTCCAGAAGTAAGAGGGTAAGTTTTCTGTAGTTGAATTTGATTGTTTTGTTTTTCAAATGTATCTATCATCCTTGACAGTTTACAGAGTGTGTTTACATATAATTGCTTATCAAACTTCAGAAAGGGGAGTGGGGTGAAGTTTAGAATCTGAAATATTCCCAAGAGCAAAATCTGTTTGACATTGTCCCCAAATCCTCAAATTAAATCGACAGTCGGGGTAAATGAAGTATATTTATCCTGTGGCTACTAAGCCCAGGGGTAAATGAACTTCAGTTTGATGATCAGGTTCACTCATCTTCTTGTATTAAACTCTAGTACCAGCATCTTTATAATAGCAAAGGTTTGTACAGCAAATAGTTAAGGATAAAGGCTTTGGAGCCAGACTACATAGGTTTGAGGCCTGGCTCTTCAACTTACTAGTTGTATGATCTTGGACAGTTTCTATAACCTCTCCATGCTTCAGTTTTGTGATTTGTAAAATAAGGTTTATGTGGTTTGTTTTCAGTAATGAGGAGTGGCCCACTTTATTACCCCCCTCATACATAAAACTTTGTCGCTTTTTCTTGGTGCGGTTTTCCACATTTTCCCACTTGGGTTATGGTAGATCAAAGTTAAATTTTATATTTGATTTAGTATATGAGGGGATAGGGTATGCATCCATCATCTGCTAGTGGTCATAAAACTACAGGTTTTAAATTTTATGTTGTCAAAACAACATCTCAGCAACATTAAAGGGAATTTAAATTTTTATTTTATTTTTTGGCCGCTGGCCAGTACAAGAATCCAAACACTTGATTATTGTATTACAACCAACTCTAATGGTGCTCTAACCAACTAAACTAACCGGCCAGTGCCCTTAAAATTTTAAATGCCGATATTTCTTCCTTCTTGACCAAAATAATATATTTTCTCTGTATTTACCTCCACTCCCTTTTTGCCCTATTTTTCTACTTGTTGCTGTTTCTGTGTATTAGATATCCCAAACATCTTGAAGTCTACTAGAGAATAATTTAGTGAATACCCAGGTGTCTACCATTCAGCTTTATCAAATGGTAACTTGATAATCATATTTGCTTCAGATCCTTCTTAAGAAGTAGACTGTGAGGGGTATTCAGAAAGTAAGTACCCTCATATAGGTAGACTTGAGGTCCTTTTTATACCTTATCTCAATCCTGTTCACCTTCTACCTATGCCCAGGGAATTACTATTAACGAATCCAATGTTTTTTATTGCTATATATGTTTTCAAATCTTTACTAAGTTTATATATCAATATATGTTATATAGTATTGTTTGTTTTGAAACTATATTATGTATTATTTTCATAATTTTGCAACTTAATTTTTCATTCATTAATCTGTTTTCAGCTTTATCCATGTAACTAGTGCATTCATTGTCATTGCTATGTTCCTTTACTTGGATAAGTACAGTTTATCCACCCTCCTATTGAACATTAGGTCTTTTACAATTTTTCAGTCTCTAGGTGAAGTTACTGGAAACATTCTTTGTGCAGGTGTAGGCATATTTTTCTAGAATAGTATTTTTCAGACTGTGGCCCACAATAAGTAAGGGGTAAGAAGTAAGTTTTACAGCATAAACCAGCACACGTACCCATGTATGTAAACATAAATGAAGTAAAAGTCACATCAGACAATATTTAAGCCTTGTTTTGTGCGATACACTGATTTTCTATTCCATTTTATTCCAATTATTTTTATTTTTACTTTTTTTCTTGAAGCTAGCCAGTATGGGGATATTCAGTTTTTAAAAAAATACCTTTCTAACCTACCTACTAAATTGATTTTATTACCCACTTAAAAGGTCAAACTCTAAGTTTGAAAAAAACTGCTTCATTCTTGGTGAGATTGAGTGTCATGCTTATTAGCCATTGGAAGTCCCTCTTCTGTAAGTTGCCTATTCATATCTTTTGCTCTTTCTTATTGTTTGTCCTACACAAAAATTTTCTGCCTCTTGTGGCAACTTATTTTGTAAATATTTTTCCGTATTGCAATATAGTCATTATCCCCCTGGCTTTGTATTTTGAATTCAAGTCTACAGAGAAGTACAAAGAATAGTGTAGTGAACATTGTTACAACCCTCACCTGGATTGATCTATTACAATATTAA
>NW_007729430.1:0-1571 GCF_000696425.1 Galeopterus variegatus | reverse complement strand
AAAGAATAGTGTAGTGAACATTGTTACAACCCTCACCTGGATTGATCTATTACAATATTAACATGCTAACACATTAGCTTCATTTCTTTGTACCTATATAAACACACACACTTTTTTGTTTTGCTGAACCATTTGAAAAAAAGTAGCTATCATATTTTAAGTGCTTCATTGTAAATCTCCTAAAAATAAGGGTGGTCTGCATAACCATAATATATAGTATATATAATGTGCTATATTCACATATCTCCAATCGTCCCCAAAATGTCTTTAGCTATTTTTTTTCCCCTACCAGATCTGGGATCTATTCAAAGTCCATGCATTGCATTTGGTTGTTTCAGCTCTTCAGCTTTATCTAGAACAGTCTCCTTGCCCTTTTTTGCTTACTTTTGTTTTCTTGATGTTGACTTTTTTGAAAAGTTCAGGCCGGTTGCCTTATAGAAAGCTCACTCATTCAGGAGATGCACTAAAATTTACCATTTCCAGCATCGTTGCATAGTAAAGCCTTCCCCACCCCAACCCAATTTTTATTATTTGCTTGGTATTTCCAATATTCTGGGATTACTGGGTAGAGGTGGGTTCTTTGTTTGTTTTTGACACAACTTGTATTTTCAGATTACTACTGAAAAGGTCTGTTTACAGGGTGATACACTGAGTTGAATTTCACAGTGATTCTCTCTTCCACTCTACCCTCTTGTTCCTCTCTATTGAGAGTTGGTATTTTAAATGGATTTTTAGTCAGTTTGATTTTTACCAAAATCCTCCTGTTGCAGATAACTAAACTGACACTCAGAATTGTGGAATTGTCTGGGTTGCTTGTTAGTGGCACAGTTGTTGCTAGAAATGAGCCTCCTGACTCTTACTGTTAAGCCATGAGATAACTTTTTTTATAAGATGGAATGTTACTGTTGAATAAATTCTAGCCTTAGGAATCACGTATTTATCGTATGTAACCAAAATCCGAGGAATACCTGAAAATCAGCTGCATGTTTAGACCATTTTGGATCTTTTCTTTTTCCCATAACAGTTCCCAGAATATGTGAGTTGAAGTTGGAATTGAAAATATCCTAATATTCTTTAATAAAGGGCTAGTGTATATTATTTAAATTAATGGCATTTTAGGAGTTTGATGATGCATTACAATTTAGTTATACTTTTTGTGATGGATTTTCTGTTACAGACTGGAAATAGCAGAGGCTAT
Organism: Galeopterus variegatus; assembly: GCF_000696425.1. Lineage (NCBI taxonomy): Eukaryota > Metazoa > Chordata > Mammalia > Dermoptera > Cynocephalidae > Galeopterus > Galeopterus variegatus. Next base: position 373 of record NW_007729430.1, on the reverse strand, counting down.
GCCTTTGTAGAGTTTGAGTCTGAGGATGTTGCCAAGATAGTTGCTGATACAATGAACAACTACCTTTTTGGTGAAAGACTCTTGCAGTGTAAGTGCTCTCATCTTCCCCGTAGGGGTGCATGGATGCCTACTGCTGCTGGCTGACTGGTGGGAAGACAGATTTCTTGGCTGCTTGGACATGCCACTTCATCTTGGACAAGGATTTAAGTGTATTTTCCATGCCAGTTCTAATTGGAATTTTAAAATCTTCCAGAGTTAGAGCTGTTTTTGCACTGAGATGGAATTGTACAAGTTACTTTGGGGGTGTATGGTAAGAGCAGCTAACCCATCCTTAAAGGGCTGTGGAAGACTTCCCTGAGGAAGTATTTTTAGA
>NW_007729429.1:186460-240518 GCF_000696425.1 Galeopterus variegatus | reverse complement strand
TAGCTTGCCTGGATTGAAAGATGCATAGAGTGGTTTAAAAGTAAAAAAGCACAAAATGGTAAGGGATGAGTCTGTAAAAAGAGGTTGGGGTCATCTTATAATCAAACTTGAACACCAGGTTGCAGAGACTACAAATAGACCAGTAGGAATTGGAAAGCTTTTGGGGATTTCTGAGCAGGGAAGTGACCAGAGACCAGGGTATTTGTTTATTCAACAGATAATTATAGACAGCTACTATGTGCAGAGCTCTGGATGAGAACCCATGCTGGAGAGCCCAGCACAGAAATGAGTAAGACCAGTGTGGAAGACTCATCATGTCATCCTCCCAGGCTATGATGCACTCCCTATTCCATGCAATGACTTAAAATTCTTGTCTCAAAGAGGAAAGAAATTAGATTGTCTCTGGAACTTCATAGTATAAGAAATTAGCTGTAGAAATCATAAAGCTATAAGTCACGATTCTAATAGCTGTATAACTTAGTAAACAGATCAACTTTAAAAATAGAAATACACAAACAGAAGATGAAAGAGGAGCCCTATGTCAGGCAGAGATATTCTACTACCTCCTCAGATTCTGTCCCCTCATTATAACACATCCCCTTGACACCATGTAGCTGATAACGCTTATTAGGCCTGGCTTCGAAGGCTAAGAAAGACAGAGAAAAGCAAGTCATAAACTGATGAGATTCATATTACAGTAGAGTCTTCTAAATGGTTACATGGGGTAAAAAGGAGAACGTATTAGTTCTGTCTGGTCTGTCTTGAAATGAACACCCTCACAAATTTTGAAAGATGAAGGACTTGTCAGCTCACGCACAGGGGACAGGGGAAGGGCATTCCAGGCCAGCCGCGTGGAGGTATGCGACATGGCTGCACCATATGGAACTGTAAGGGATTAGGTGGTGCCTAGGAGACATCCAGGTGCTATCTAGGAGACAGAGTAAGGCAGGACACATGCATTCACTCATTCTTTCCATGAACTTTTCCTGTGTACCTACTGTGGCCACACCTGGAGGTAAGCAGCCGGAGGTACAGAAGTGCCTAAGACACAGATCTTACCTTGAAAGTGCTCAAGTACTCAGAGTCCAGCTAGGCAGAAAACCTAAAAAGCCGTACACTGTCTTTGCTTCAGAAAAGGAAGGCAAAAGGAAGGCAGGCAAATGACTCTTTCAAAGATTTGCTATCACTGTTCAACAGCATGTGGTGGACAGCCTCCATTTTCAGTCTGCTCTGTACCGGGCACTGTGATAGATTCCTTAGGCTTACCTGTTTCATAACAACCCTGCAAGGTGGTTATTACTGATTTCACTTTCCAGATGAGAAAACCAAAGCCCAGAAAAGTTAGGTAACGATATCAAGGTTACACAGCTAATACCAGTAGCCTGGAATTCGTTTATTTTTCCTTTTCCCTGGCTCTTCACTTTTCCTCGTACTGCCTCTTCATCCCTGGAAGACCTTCTCAAGGTTACACAGCTAATACCAGTAGCCTGGAATTCGTTTTTTTTTCCTTTTCCCTGGCTCTTCACTTTTCCTCGTACTGCCTCTTCATCCCTGGAAGACCTTTCTCTCCCCATCTGTATCCATCAGAATTCCATTCAGCCTTCCATACCTTGTCATGATACATTTCCTGGTCCTTTCAAATACGTATCATTTCCTTGGGTCTTGCAGAGCTTCTTGTATCTTTATTTGACCCATTTTCTGCTTTGTATTATGGGTGTCTGCACCTGTCTCTGGAAGAAAAAACATAGAAGTAGGAGTTAATCTGAGCAGGTGTGTGCCGTGGACTCACCTCTTTCTCTCCCCAGTGGGGCTTTGCATGTGGTTCATAGTGCATTGAAAAGAGTCTGTTGAATTGGGTTGAATGCTTTAGCCCTCAGTTCTCCGACAGGACTGCTTTTAGCAAAGTCAACCATTCTCCCTGCTTGGTCTCCATGGCTACTACCAATTCTCCAAACTACAACCTATTTCCTACTAGGCTCTAGTTACAGTACTTCTTAATTTATCTTCCTATTTAAAAGCAGAATTACTGCTTAATTAATCAATGGGTGAAGAAAATCAAAAGTCTATTAACTGGTAAGCCAATGCTATTCCAAAGGGCATTGATCCATGTACATTATGGGCAACCTGTTCATTGATAGCTACAGCTCCTGAGAGTAGCTCTCTGTAGTAGCATTGGGGGAACTGGAATCTTGTTTTAAATAGATTTTAAAGGCACAAAACCACATCTGATTCTTATTGGGAATTTTTTTGGTAGGGGAAGGGAAATTTTTTTTGAAGGAAAGGCTGTTTGCTTTTTAGTAATATGAAATGGAGACTAATTATTTCATAGGATTTCATAGAAGTATACATTTTAAAAAGAAGCACTGACAGGCACATGTGCGTTAGCTGGAGCAAAATGAATTTATTCTTTAAAATGTAGTGACCTCACTGCAGAATATATTCAAGAATCAGTACAAATATAAAGGGTGTGTTCATCTGGCTTATCATGACTGCAAGCATGTTTGGGTCTTTTGAGACCTCTATACCAATGTCCAAAGGGTTTCTTTCGCAAATGAATTTGCTAATACAGTTGACCCTCCAAACCCATATCCATATAGAGGGCCAACTATAAGGGACATGAGCAGCTGTGGATTTGGGTATCCACAAGGGATCCTGGAACCAATCCCCCACAGACAGAAAGGAACAACTGTAATTCAAAACTCACCCCATGCATATAGTGTCCCCAAACTTCAGCATACACACACACACACACACACACACACACACATAATATACATCAAGCACATATAATATACAAAGAATTGTGTCTGAGGTTAACCCATTATTAGTGTTGTATTCTATGTTCAATATTCATTTGGCTTTACGCATACATTTACCCTTCTGTTGCTCTTTCTTCCTTTTTTGCAAGTCCATTTTCCTTCTGGGATCATTCCTTTCTACCTGAAGAACTCCTCTAGAATTTATTTTAGTGAGAATTTGCAATCAAAGAATTCTTTGTTTTTTTCTGTCTGAAAATGTCTTTATTTTTCCTTTATTTTTGAAGAGTATTTTTTAATACAAAGAGGGGTCTTCAAAAGTTTAATACAAAAAGGGATCTTCAAAAAGCTTATGGAAGGATTCATATTATCTTTTAATTCTATTTTTCCACAAACTTCTTGAAATACCCTTGTAAGTTGACAATTATTTTCTTCCAGTACTTTAAAGGCATTATTCCTCTGTTTTTGGCTTTTGCCACTTCTGTTGAGAGGTCATCTGTCAGTCTTACTGTTTCATATTATCTTTTAATTCTATTTTTCCACAAACTTCTTGAAATACCCTTGTAAGTTGACAATTATTTTCTTCCAGTACTTTAAAGACATTATTCCTCTGTTTTTGGCTTTTGCCACTTCTGTTGAGAGGTCATCTGTCAGTCTTACTGTTACTCAGTTGAAGATAACATGTCTTTTTCTATAGCTGATTTTAAGATTTTGTCTTTGTCTCTGATTTTCAGCAGTTTTACTACATGCTTAGGCATGGTTTCATTTGTACTTATCCTTTTTAAGGTTTGCAGTACTTCTTGCATCCGTGGCTTGATATCTGTTGACAATTTAGAAAAATTCTGGCCATTATTTCTTCAGACATTGGTTCTGCCCCCAGTATTTTCTCTCCTCTCCTTCTGGAACTCCAATTATACATGTTAAATTATGTCATCATTTCCCATATGTTTCTTATGCTTTTTTCTATATTCTTCATCATGTTTTCCCCTTACTTTATTCTGGATATTTTCTAACCTTCTCTTCTGCTGGCCCGAATTGGTATTAAAACTATCTGTTAGTTCTTAATTCCAGTTATCATATTTATTAGTTCTAGAATTTTCATTTGATTTTTTATAAATTCCAGTTTTGTTGCTAAAATTATCTATCTTGATTTCTGTTTCCTTGAATATATTAACCACGGTTTTTGCTTAAATCGAGGTTTGATAACTACACTGTCTGGATGACCTGTGAGTCTATAACTATTGTCTATTACTTCCATGGTTCAGTTTCTTGTTATGTCTGACCATTTTTTTATTGAGCGTCAGACATGTGTGTGAAAAATGTTAGAGGCTCTAGAGGACATTATCTTCCTTCACAGAAGGTCTACTTCTATCATGAGGTTGGAGTACAGCAGACCACCTTAATCAAGCCTTGGGTTGAGCCAACTGAAGCTAGATTTCAGTCTTTGTGAGAGCTCTTTAGCTCTTCAGGGTTCCTCACTGAAAGCCTGGGGTGCTTATCAGTGTTTCTCCTCCTTATGGTTTCTGACTTCCAATTTTAATCTTCCCAAAACCTGAGGCTGCTGAAACCTTTGTTTAACCATTTAGCCGCTAATTTCTACTCAGAGTTGCAAACTTTCTTCCACGTGACTCTTACAAGCCAGAAACTACCTCAGAAGGAAAAGCAGTGCCAAATGTTGGGCTCACTTCTCTGTCCTTCCCTTCTCTTCAGTATCTTGGCTTAAGTCATTTCTCTCCCCAGTCCTGTGAGACTGCCAGAATCCATGCTCAGCTTCTCAGGCTCTTAGCCTTGTATGGCAGATGAAAAGCCAGTGCCCGAAGGGGAAAAGCGGTTAGGAATTCTGACTCACCTCTATGCATTTCCCTTCTCTTCAGAATCTTATCCATCAAATCCTGGCTGCATTGAGAGCTCTTAATATTCTGAACCAAGTTATTTTGTTTTGTTTTATTTATTTTTTCTAGTTGTCCTTGGCAGGTTGTGGGTATGATACAAGCTAGTTCATAATTTTTAGAGGTGAAACTAAAATATCTTCTTTAAGCATTTGGATTCTGTCTCTCCTACATTCAACTTTGTCTCTGACATTCTCATCTGTGTCTCTAACACAATTCCACTTTCTGGTATCAGTTCTAATACGCTCAGGGTGGAGAACTCTATGTCTTTCTATCTGCAATTGTTTAAAGCTCTCCCCTGAAGTTATGTCTCTTTCTACTTGTTTACGTTTTTAATTTGTATTTGAAAATACAGTATTACACCAAGTGTGACTTCCTTCAGAGTGAGTGCATTGACAAAATTCTACATGGGATAAGGGGCTTGCTTATAATGCTCTGATACTTTGACAGGCTTTCCTCTGGGTTGAATGCTTCTGGGAAGTCTCTTTATCACTCAAACCACTCTTTTCTGTGCCCCACTTCTCATTCACATAATCCCACTACAAAGGAACCACCTGCCATTGAGTTTGAACCCAACCTAGCTGTCTTGGAACTTTGCTTCCTGAATTATTAATGCCCATTGCATATGAGTGATGTACTTGCTAACTATGTCATGATAAACACTAAGAAAATTGGATTTTGATTGCCCCAAATATTCAAACTCTTAAGACCGAAAAAAAAATTCTATGGATTTAAAATAATTACTTACAGTTATCATGTAGCAGGACTGGAATTGATTCTTACCTCTAAGATGTCATGAAATTGATACCGCTTCTTTTTTCATCTTCGTAAGCAATTAGATGTGAATCAGGCATTATTCAAGATTTTCTTGATCCATTTGAAAAGGAATTACATATGATCCGCAACTTACAATGGGGTTACATCCCAATATCATAAGTCAAAAATGCATTTAATACAACTAACCCACCAAATATCATAGCTTAGCCTAGCCTACCTTAAACATGCTCGGAGCACTTACACAAGCCTATCATTGGGCAAAATCATAGAACATAAAGCCTATTTTATAACAAAGTATTTAATATCTCATGTAATCTATTGAATACAGTCCTGAAAGTGAAAAACAGAGTGGTTGTATGGGTTCTTGCAGGACAGTTCCTATTGAAAGTGCATAATTTCCTCATCATCATAAAATCAAAAAATAATAAGTCAAACCATGTAAGGCAGGGATTGTCTGCATATTAAAATAAAGAAGAGTTTTCTGAAAATATAAAATGAAATATGGTGGCTATGTATTGAGCACTGACCAATGTATGTATAGAAATATCTAGTTTGGTAGATGCCCTCCATTTGAACTCAATTGAGAACAGTAGTTGATTACCGTAATCTAAAAGACAATGTGTTAAAGCAACAAGTTATAAAAATCAATACGTTGTATGTCAAATATTTTATTTTAGATTAAATCAGATAAGTGTACTTTCAAGCACAAATATAAATCATGCTAATAATTCATCATCCCTGATTTTCAGTTTAATCTTGAAGGTGGATCTAATACTTAAAGATACTTGCAGAGCAATCTGAGTGTAAAACCCCTGATTTCTACAACTTTTTTCAGTCTTTTACAATTATCTTGCTCTCCTCTAATTATATAACAATGTTTTCAGCTACTTGCCTTTATTGAGTCCTTTCAAAGCAGTCTTAAATAACATCTTCCTTTTCTCACTCATATCTCATCAATTTTAAAAAATTAATTAAATTATGCAAATAGAATATAAGAATAACTGGCATTAGGAGGTTTGGGAAGAAACACAGCCTGCTCCTAGCAGACACAACTTTACTGCAGGAGCACGAGTGTGCTGCCGTGGCAGAGAGCGGCTGCACAGCTGAAGCATTCGGCATGCTGTGGGCTATCCGTTCCTACCACAGAGGAATGACGAGTGCTGTGCTGGTTGGCCCTGCAAGGAGGCTAAGAGGTGGTTAGTCAAGGAGCCTCTGCAGTGCTTCTACTGAGTGCAGTTGTCTTGATCAGGCTTGGGTTGGATCTGGGTCTGTTTGAAGTCACCTCCTTGCTACCACGTATCTTATCCTCGCATTCATTGGCGTGATTTCAGAACGACTGAAAACAACTTTACTGATCTGATATTGTCTAAATAATAACAATAAAAGTGAACTTTTGGTGTTACCACGTGCAGACTGCTAAGCACTCTACAAGAATCATCTCACTGAATCTTCGTAACCCTATGAAGTAGGGTTTTTATCATCCTCATTTTATACTGGAGGCACCTGAGGCTCAGAGGAGTGAATGACTTGCCCTAAGGCTCATAGGTAGTAATAGTAATGGTAGATGCAGAATTCAAGTCCAGGTCATCAGAATCTACAACCCACATCTTTACCACACATTAACCACATCCCCTGCCATGGAGCTTGGGAGATGGTAGTGGGCTCTGTTGTAGCCCACTGCCTATATCTCAGGCTGAGTCAACTCCCCAAGCTGCCATTTTCCTTTTTTATTTGCTTATTTATTTGTTTGTTTATTTATTTTTGCTCCAGTCAGCCTCCTAAAATTCAGCCTACTTTTCTTTCTTTCAGCTGATGCCTTTCCTCTAGTCCTCCAAATTGTTCCCCCAAACCTGGCAAAGGGCTAGGTTCAGGCATCCTGAACTCCTTCTTTCATTGACTCTGAGGATATCCTTGTGAGCTCCTTGTGATTTAAGGATTTTACTGGCATCGCTATAGAGACATGGGGTAAAAGAAAAACACATGCAGAGAAAGGTTCCAGTAACTCGCAACATTCTTGAGTGCTGGTTTCTGAGCGACCATTCTTTGACCATCCTGTGATGAGAACCAAATGCTCTTTTGGACTGCTACCCTCCATAGTTATTCCTGAGAAAAGGAGCAACATTCTTGAGTGCTGGTTTCTGAGCGACCATTCTTTGACCATGCTGTGATGAGAACCAAATGCTCTTTTGGACTGCTACCCTCCATAGTTATTCCTGAGAAAAGGGCTCCCCAATTTCCTCTCCCTTTTTACCAACAGCCCTGGTTACCCCCAAAACCATAAAGGCTCTTTTTCCCAGCAAGATGCCCGCTTATTTACAGTGGGGGCTTGTGCTCTAAAGCCCTTTAGACTGGAAAACATCTGTTTCCCAAGAACTGTGCCCCCCCCACACAATAACAGCAATGACCCCTCTAGCCATTACCTGATGGTCACCATTTAGGGCCCTTATTTACAGTGGGGGCTTGTGCTCTAAAGCCCTTTAGACTGGAAAACATCTGTTTCCCAAGAACTGTGCCCCCCCACACAATAACAGCAATGACCCCTCTAGCCATTACCTGATGGTCACCATTTAGGGCAAAGTATCATGACTTCTGGAAGAACTGTTAAAATGTCCAGTATTTTACCTGGCACAAATGAGGTTGAGTGGATAGGGCAAGAGAGCCACAGCTTCAGCCACTGTTAACTATTAACTCTGAAAACAGATTTGTTCACCCAAATAACTTATACTCAGGAAGGACTTACTGGTTGTGCTGAAATGGTAGAAACTCAGAGATAAGTTTAAGGTTCCACTATCAAATACACTTTGTATGTATCCCAATACCAATTCTCCCACTCCTTTTAATATAAGAATGCCAATTGTCAGTTGGATACATGGCCACTCAAAATAAAAACTACATTTCCCAGCTTCACTTGAGTTAGCCATTGACATGAAACTAAGGAGAGGTAAGAAAAATAATGTGTGCAATTTCTTGAAAAAGTCCAGATGTGGAGGGAGCACCCCCCTCTTTGTCCCCTGGGCTGTCTACCCCAAACTTTTTTACATAAGAGGAAAATGAACTTTTATTCTTGGTTTAAGCTACGGTATTTGAGGTTTCCATATGCAGTTGAGCCAGTGACAGGTAAGAATTCCAAAAGTATTTCAGAGATTAAGAGACTTCTTTCTTATTCCCTTTCAAGATACTTGTCACACGAAGCATATTTAAATCCAAGATCTCTGACTTTCTTTTTCTTTACTACACTGTCTTAAAACACACACACATATAGTACCTGGGGAAGACTTATTTGTTCTCATAGATTATTGTATCACACAATTCTTCAGTTAAATGAAGGTGTAGAAGTCAGAAACAACACAGAACCCTACACGAACTTGGTCTTAGTTTACAACCAATCCCCACCCCCACTCCATGGATGGGAAAACAAACAAAATGATCTTGCTTTTTTTTGTTTCTTGGATTAAATTGTTACATACCCTGCAAGGAAATGAGAATATATATTTCCGAGACTGAACCATCATACACAAGAAGTTGGTAATAAATACAAGAAATGCCTAAATAAATTACAGCTAGAATTGGTAAAGGGATATTTCACAATCAGATGGTTCCTGTTAAAAGCACTGAAGTGTCAATCTCCATGAAGCCCCCAGCCCCATTTCAAGTTATCTGTTAATTACACTTCCCTCAGTTATCCAGCACCTCTGCTATTGTGGCAAGTGTCTGATTCATTTTATCCCATCGTTCAATAGATTTTAATTGCAGCTGCTGCAGCAGACACCTTGAGATACATTTCCTATAGAGACCGTGGCAGCCTGCTAGACTGGCCCAATGATGATTAATTTCAATGACTTGAATCACTGAGGAAGAGGGAAGCCACTTCCATTTTAATTACATCTGCAAGGGTGCAGCACTTTTGTGCCAGTTCATTGTCCTCAAACAATAGAATTCCTGAAAGGAAAACAAAATCCAGAATGTGGTGGTCTCTACTTGCACAGATCTCCTTTGTTCGGTTTATCGCACCACGATTCAGTCAGCTCTACATTGGGAAATATTGGCAAGCCATTGGGATTTGGAAACAGATTGGAAACCATGAAGAAAGCATCATTCAGTTTATTTTTATTTATCTTACTTGAGCAATTAAAATCCTTTGAGCGGGTTAGATATGACACAGCGTCTTGCTATCATTGCAGATGTTCTGACATGCATATGTATTTATTTATTGTCCCAGGGAGACAGAGCCAAAGACATTCTTGGGGTTTTCCAGAACACTTCATACTCATTTATGCCCTCGGATGCTGGCATCCTTCTCTCCCCCTTTCCATTTGGATAAATGGCATCTTCCAGCAAAGCCCAACTCAACTGCCACATTCTCTGTCCTGCCCTGTAGTGCAGGTGGGGGGAGGGGGGATTGAAAGAGCAGAAAGCTTTGGATAAGACGTGGCTGACTGGGAATGTCAGTGTTGTGTGATCCTGGGTGAGTTACTGAGGTTCTCTGAGCCCACTTCCTCCTCTGTACAGCAGAGAATTGATATTCTCCTATGTCATCATTGTTATGCAGATTAAATGAGATACTTTCTATAAAGCTGCCAGGTTGGTGCCTGATCATAGAAGGGGCATGATAGGTTTACTTAGTACCTCTTCTGCACCTCCAACGATAGCACTTAAAAAAAAAAATCCTTTATGAAGCTAATTGATAAGCAAGCCAGAAAACGGCAATTTATTTTTTATTTTTTTGTCTTTTTCCGTGTCCGGCAACGGATCGCAAACCTCAGTGTTGCCCCCGTACTGGGCCGGGGACCTGCAACGGGATCACAACCCTCGGTGTTGCTCCCGCGCCTCGCTCAGCCAGTGAGCGGGAACCGGTCTGCATGTGGGATCCGAACCCTCGGACGGGAGCGCTGCCACGCTTCCCAAGCGGCGCATTTATCCAGTGCGCCACCGGGCCAGCCCAGAAAACGGCAATTTAAACTCTGTCCTTTCCTCCTTCCCTTCCCCAAGTAAAAAGGTGACTAAATTTAGTTGTCTGTGCTTCCTGTTTCAGATCCATTCCCTCCTCTTGGTCTTCACTGCTAGCTGCACTGACTCACACATGGTTTCTTCATCCTGCCCTGAATTAACGCAATACAGTCTCTTCACAAATCTGCATGCCTCCCCTCTTCCCGCTTCCATTACATCTTCCATGAGGCTTCCACAGCGATCTTTCCAACCATCCCACTTTGTCCAGGACTGAGGGGGTTCCCAGGATGTGGGACTTTCAGTTTTAAAATGAGGACGGTATTGCACAAACCAGGATGAGTTGGTCACCCTACATCCCTTACCTAAAGTTTCTCAATGGTTCCTCAAAGATTCCAAGATAAACTTAAATATGTCAGTGTAATACCCAAAACCCTTCATAACCCAGCTCCGCCTTCCTCTCCGCCTTCATCTTTACCGCGCCTTCCCTATTGGCTGCACAAACACACAGGCCCTTTGCTTTTGCAACAGTGGGCTCCTAGAACTTCCTCCATAGATGTTTCGTGCTCTTTCCAGGCCCCTTTTTTGCCTTTGCTCTTGCAGTTCCTTCTACTTGCAATGTCAGTTCCCCCACTCTTTTCATCGGGCTAGCTCCTTCACACTCTAACGCATCACCTCCACTAAGAAGGCTTCCCTGAGCACCTGCCTAATATAGATGCTCCTCTACTCTGGTCCCAAAGCACCCTGTTTTTACCTGTCACCTGACATCTGTTACACTTCACTGTGGTCTGTCTGCCCGGAGAGGTCCCTCAGGACAGGGACTATGTCTTCTTTATCTTTGTAGCAAGTGCTCATTATTGAATGAACAAACACACGAGTTGTATATATTTGGCTTCTCACCCCCACTACTATGTGAAATTCCTCAAAGACTAAAAGACACATGCCTTGATTTTCCTTGATTTCTCAATTTCTCCCCCAGCACCTGGTACACAGCAGGGCTTAATTAAATATGTTGAATAAATTAATAAATATGTCTTTCTTTAGATATGAGCCAAGCAGTGAGCTTTCATGGTGAAATAAACTTCCCCTCAATTCATCCTTTCCCCCGGCTGTGTGTCCTGGATAAGGCTCCAGTTGTCAGAGCTATACATGGCCTCAAACTGTCCACCAGGTAGGAAGTCACTGGGGTCGTGACCTCTCCTATACACATAAACTCCAGAAGGAAGATTTCTGTCCAAAGACTGATTTCAAATCTAAGAAAACTCTCAACCAGATTCCTGACACAATTGAGTATAAAGGCCACTAGCACACAGGGAAGAAAGCTACACCAGATGGCTTTCCCACTACAGAGAGATGAAATATGTGTCATTTTCACTTCTGTGGTGGTTTTGTCTTTTTGGTGCTCAGCATTAAACAGCTGGAAGCCCTTTCTGACAATGCAGATTCCACTGCCTGACGGCAGGAAGTCAGGCAGCGGGCAGGTTCATCCATTTTCTCCAACAACCTTTCCAGCCAATAACCCATAACTGTCTTCCCTGTAAAAGTTTTATGACAAGTTGAGTAGAAAGCCTAGTAATGAGTAAGACCTCAAGGGATTTGGCAGGGTGGAGAAAATGAGAAAAATCTGGAACATGAGCAATTGTTCCTGGGAATCACTGTGAAGTGGATGAAGGCCCAAGGGCATCATGGTCACCTGGACCTGTGATCAAAACTTCACTCTCCCAAGGACAAGCTGCCTGACCCCTGCTCACTGGGCCTGGGCCTCCATTTTCTAATCTTGAAAGTGAGAGGAATAACAAAACCTGGTTGGCACAGAGTGTGTTCAGTACATTTTAGCTCTCTTCCTCTTTCCTATTGTATTTGCTGAAATGACACTTCTGGTCCGACAAAGGATTTTTTTCTCTCATTGTGGATTTCTTTATAATGATAACTCTCATAAAGATTGTTTTAAATGAAATCAAATTTAGATATGCATTTTTAAAATTACTTTTGACTAGAAGGACAAAGCTACGTTGAACAGGATAAAATTAGAACTGTCAAGGAGTGTCTGGGAAATGTCATGCCTCTATCCATGAGCTGACCATGACAGCTAAAAAAAATCAATGTCTTGTAAGATGCTGTGAGTCTCCAGAAAGTTCCAGAAACACCTGTGTTTTGCTTTGACCCTCACACTGCTCTCCTACGTCTTCCAAATGGAGAGGGGTCTCTAACATTCTTAAAATCTCTTATATACACCTTGGTGTCTGTCCCTGAGATTACTTACTCCCATACACTATTGTTTCTGATAGTTATTCATTCACCTTCCAAGTCTACTAATCTTTTAAAACCACATTTGAATAGGCGTGTGTGAGAGAGGCTAACACACCTTCAAGCCAAAATCATCCCATAGAGAGCAATAGAAGACCATCCAGCAAGGCTCACTGAGCAAGGATTTCAGAATCAGAGGCCTGAGTTCTAATCCTGATCACTTCATCTTCATACAAGGTCAGCGAGCCATGATGTAAATCTCCAAACACCTGTCACTCAGCCCAATTTCTCATCCAATGAGAAATCCCTTCCCTGACATTTCTAGCAGACTGTCACCCTACCTCTGTTTGACCATCTCCAGTGATAGGCACCTCATTTCTCTGAACCACCGTATAAGTTCTTGGAGTTTATTTATGTATCACACAAAGGCACCAAGCTGAGGAGGCAAGTGGGAGTTAAAATCCAGGCCCATTGTGCTTGTAAAGCTGGTTGCCTCAAAAGGGATGCCTTTTTCTAATTTGACTGTCCAAGGAGGCTCCTTTTTCTAACTTTCACAAAGGCATCATATAGTCTAGCAGCAACCCTGTCAAGTCAACACACTCCAGTGCTCACTGGAAAATAGAAGGGACTTCAGACCCCACAGTGAAGGGTGTCATGCCAGATGCCAAGTGGACAGTGAGAGCTGTGTCCTTTGGCTCCTCTTAGCAAGGGCCACAACCCCAATTGAGCTCAGGTGTTGAAAGACCAGCAATTAGTGGGCATCCAAGCTAAGATTTCTGCAAGGGAAGAGTCTAACAAAATACGTAAGGACCCATGGTAGCAAACTATGCTTAATCATTTATCAAATTGCAGAATCTTATCCATACCTATGAAATGGCTTTATGGTTAGGAAAATGTACTAATAATTTTATTAGGCAGCAATTAAACCTAAATTCCTTTTAACTGTATTTGATGTCATCCTTTTTCTGGGCCCATTAGAGTAACATTAAGGTGTTTGTGCAGATAGCTCAGTCATTTCAAATTACTTTCCTGTCTAATGTGGGAGCCTTTAATAGCATACTCTTAGGTTGAATTCAATTTTGGAGACACCAGGCATGCTAATTAGATCATCTCAGCGTTCTATGCAGAAGCAACCAAAGAAGAGCTATTTTTCTCCCTCTTCTGCTTAGCGATGTTCATGCAACACAACTTTCTGTGCAATTAGAGGTATAGACCCTTTACTGAACAAAACCTCACTTGAACCATAAGTATTGCTAGCAGACACAACGTCTGGTTAATATGCCACCATTGTTGAAATGTTTTTTAAGATCTAATTAGAGCCAGTAAGTTTCTCCCCTATTATTCTGAGTATGATAGTTAGTGTTTGTTCTGTCTCAGCCCTCTAACATTAGAGTTGAGAGAGGGAGAAAGGAATGCATATTTATTAGGCACCTACCATCTGTGAAATTCTGGGTGAGATGTTTAATGCCTGTAACAGCCCTATGAGCTGTTGGTTATTATTATCTCCATTTACAGATGGGGAAACTTTGGCTCAGAGAGGGTAAGTAATGTGCCCAAGGTCACACAGCTGGAAAGATGTGAAGTTGGAAGTTAAACTGAGATCTGACTCCAAAGCATATGCTCTTCCCACTCTGACAGCTTTGCCACTTACTGTTTCTGGGGACTTGGAAAGTGACTTTAGCACCCTGATCACCAGGGTCCTCATCTATAAAATAGGGATGATAATAATATTCACCCACTCACAGTTTATCGTGTGGAACAAATACAGTAATAAATGTAAATAGATCTTGTAGAAGATGAAATGCTATGCATACATGATAGGTAGTGTCCCCTAATGTTGCCACATGAGTTCTTGGGTACAATTTGTCCTAAAACTTGTCGTCCCTGCCTTCCACATACCCACATACCCAATGCCACAAGAAGTTTGGAGAGAATACTCATTAAACTTTATACTTAGGACTCCGAAATAAATTAGATCCAAAGGGAAAAGAAGACAACCTGGTGAAAAGAAGTTGTTCGTGGTCCCAAAGATGATTTGATAGATTTGCCACTGCAGAGGTGCATTAGTTTCCTCATCTGTAAGCAGAGGATGTGCCAGCTGATATGTAGATTAGATGAGATAGTGTTATGTAAAGCATCCAACGTACTGCCCAGAACTCAAATACCCAAATAATAATTTTATTTCATAATCACCTTAACCAATCTAGTCAATCCTGGCAAACTCCCCCCTATGTAATCTCTGCTCACTTACAGAATCCCTCTTCTAAGTGTCTTTCCTCATTGATCTATTAATATAAATTCTTCCTCCAAATAGTCATTGTACTTGGCATCAATCTACCAACTTACAGCTATTACAGTTGTGATTGCAATTACTGTTTGGCTCCTTGCAATGCTATCATCATTTTCTCTTGGTTACCATGATAAATGTTACTAATAACTCCTGCCTCAGATCCTTTGTGGAATGAAGTAAGTGATTAATTTATTAATTGATGGATTAATGACTCATAACAGTTACAATCATCATTAATTGCTATTACCATCAAAGCATCAAATGGTGGAGGGGGATGAGAGTGAGGCTAAGTGAAGTGTTTTTTCATCTCAGAAGGTTGGCCAGGTGGAGAAGGTGAGAGCTGTCACCAGCCAGGTAGAGAAGGTGAATGTCAACTGGTGAGTATGAGTGTGTTAAGACTGTTATAGCAAAAAACACAGCTGTTCTGACCCGTTTGTCTTGCCTGGCTCTGACGTGGCTTTCCACACAGCTACTGTGGTTCTTCCAACATTACACACCCAGCCCTGGGCTACTGGCACTTCCCATCACCTAAGACCATTCTCCACCCAAGAATTCCTGAGAGCCAGCCAGGCAAGATAAGAAAACACTGGGACTGTCTGCTCTGCCCGCCTTTGGGGTCCCTGCAAGCCCTGGTCAATGCAGCAGGCAGCCACAATCTTCTCACCCTGGCTGAGAGAGCACTCATCCTCCAGCTCTCAGAACCCACGGAGCCCACGGAAGACAGAGCTCCAGATGGCGTAAAGTCAACAGAAAGGGACACGAGGGAGGACCAAAACTTTCATCAGCCCACCTCCGTTCACACCCAGCTCTCATTTGAAAAGAGCCACACAAATATCTTGTGCATCTCTTTTAGCCACACTTAAACACAAGAGTAATGCCAAAGTGAAACACATACTTTTGCTGAATTATTCCCACCAAGCAGACATAGTGTCACACATTCTTCTTATCTTGTGGTCTACCGTATCACCCACCATCAGCAAAGCCAATCATTTCCTCTTAAATGTTATAACCGTCGTTGATTGCTTTTGCCTGATGCATTTAGTTTGCAGTTTTGCCCACAGAATATACCCCATCCTTTACCACCCAAGACCTATCCAAATGAACTGTTTTCCCTCTCTTTACTGCCAGCCTGGACTGTCTGTGCCCCCCACCCCTTTCTCCTGCAGAGCCTTTCTCATCCAAGCTTGGCTGCTCTCATAACTCACGGATGGAATCTTGCAACCATTTTCCTGAAAGAATAGTGAGAACAGACCAGGGCCTTGGTTCAGTAAAAGTACAGTTTACAAAGCAGATAAAATGTATACACAGCTTCCTCAAATAGCAGGCAGGCATCACTGCAGAGTGAAGTTGGGGTTAACTCTCAATCCCTGTAAAACAGGGCATTGGGCAGGTCCGTGGCCTCAGCCAGCTGAGTGGATCTGTCTTGGACCTCCCCAGGCTACCTCTCTCTTTGTGATGCTTCTGTGGTTTCTGCTGATCTACCTCTGGACCCAGGATGAGCAACACCCTTTCTCATCAGATCAGCCACTTCCTTACAGCAGAACTGATGTTCCATTGCGAAGAGCTTATTTTTTTATATCAGTCCAATTGATCTGATATGATAGGACTGGGAGACCTTTCAGTGTCAGATTTTGTATTTGATCTTATAGTCAGTAAAGATTATTGAGCTGGGGAGTAAATCCTAATGATAGTATTATGCACCTCCCTGAATTGTGTGAGGATCAAATGAAATAACATATGCACTATGAATTTGAAAACCATACAGGCCCAGTTATTATGATTATTATTTCCTTCATAAAGATGTTCTCTCCCTTTAGAGATTCATAGTTTGTCTTTTGGACTCCTCTTTCAGAAAAGCAAGCCAGACACATGTGACAAGTTTAACAGGCATAGAAGATATTTTTATCTGTTCAAGCCAACAACAGTACATGCATCACAAGACAGTATGTGATTAATTGCTCTGTGAATTGTGAAAAGAATATTTGCCAGAAGAGTATGAACGAGAGAGGGCTCTGCCCTAACTGGTGGGGGAAGGGAAGGATGAGGTTTGGGAGAGCGTGTGTAGAAGAATAAAGATTTGTTCTGGGTCCTGTAGGGCAGATGGGATTTGGGTTGGTGGGGAGAGGGCATTCCAAGGAAGATAAGTTATGTAGGGTTGGGTGGACATGATAGGGATTGAGGTGTTCAGGGGACAGTTGGGAGCAGCAGAGAGGGTATGCACTGATGTACTGGGAATTATGGATGATGTTTTCTCTGACTCTGTATCTTTAAATAAGCCCAACACACCTACATGACATGATCCAGCCAGACTCCCCAAAGCTGGCCATGCTACTTGTCCAACACCCATGCCGCCTTGCTTCATACCCACAGTTTGCCATCCTGGCTCAACTCGCTCCTAATCTTGACTACGTTTCCCATTTATAGCCCTGCTCAGGCCCTGAGAACTTGATTCTAATTTTTGACCGCAAAGATTTATTTCTCAATTCCCCCTCAAGCATGCTCAAGCTAACACCAACCTGGACCTTTGTGTGAGATTGTAAATGTTCTACCTCCTTTATGCCTCAGAGTAATGCTGTAAAGTGGTGTTGCTCTCACGCCTGTTTTGCAGATGAGGACCCTGAGGCTTGAGATGTCAGGCTCAAGGTCACACCACCAGTAAGTGCTAGGGTTGGGGTTTGAATCCCAAACTATCAGACCCCATAGCTTACAAAAGTGAGGATAACATGGTCAAATGCCATGTTTTCAGAAGATGAACCTGCATTCAGTTCAGGACCCTCCTGCCTATTCCATCCTGTACTATGGAGAAGTTGCAGGAAGACAACAGTTTATGGCCTATTTTGTGGTAAAGGGATAAGAGTCAGAATGAAGGTAGCGGTGGTGGAAATAAACAGAATCTGATAATAAAGAATCAACTTATTTCACTTGAAATAAAATGTATTTCTTCTGAAATTAAATGTTCTCATCAACAGTGAGTGTTGTGTTATCTGTAAAGAATCAGCTTAGGGCTTCATAGCTCTTTGGGATGCAGAATGCATCTCGGGCACATCCTTGTTCCTTGGTTTGTGTTCTTGAATCTGCTGGAGGCAGCACGTCATGGAGAGAAGTCAGGCTCAAGTTCAAAAGTGGCTCTGCAGCTGACCTAACCATGTGACCTTGGGAAGGTATTTCATCTCTCTGAGCCTGTCTCCTCATCTGTAAAATGGTGCCAGTAATGTCTGCCGCACTGGGTTGTTGTGAGGTTTAAATAAGACAATGGATAGAAAAGCTGTGATTAGCACAGAATAAATGTCCATTTTTGTGCTATCATTTCTTAGCCAAACATCTCATTAAAAGCCCTGCATAATCACCCATAAAATCTTGTTAGAAATAAAAGTGATTGGGTTCAACCGACCTTTTGGAAAGCAATTTGGCTTTCCAAAAGCTTTCCACTGTAAATTAAGACACATAAAAATGTTCATATCCTTTGACCCAGTTGTTCTACTTCTCAGAATCTATTCTTAGGAAATTGTCCTCAATACAGGAAGAGCATGATGCACAAAGAGGTTCACTGCCTGGAGGGCTGCAATGGTGAGAATTTAGAAGCAACCTGAATGTCCAGGAGCAGATGACTGTGCAGTCCCACTGCAGTCTGCTTATGCTCTAAAATTGCTTTAAATCAGTCTTATATATTTATATCGGTATCATATAAATATAAAATTGGTTATATTTATAATCAGTAATATAAAACTCAAAACAGTGTTTTTAAATGGGTTGAGTAAATTAAGCAAATCAAGAATCAAACCTATTCTTTTCTGTGGTTCATTAGCTCCCACCTCTGCCCAGCTTCCCTGCGTGGCCCCCACACCGGTTCTGTCCTTTCTCTCCCTGCCATCCAGGCACTGCCCCCTGGCTTCATGCCAGAGCCCACTCACGCTGCCTAAGGCTTCCCACCCAGCTGCCTCGGCCCCTCTGAGGCAGATCTCAGCTCTTTCCGCTGCAGACACAGAGGTTCTCTCCAAGGCTCAGTGTCCTTCGGCTCAGCGATCTTTACATCTCCCAAGGCCACCTTGCAAGCACATCTTCCTCAGCCTGGCCCCCACCTCTCATCCCTGCTGTCTTCCCACTTCCAACTCTTTCCCAGCTACTTGCAACAGTTTGCTGTGTCCTTCTAAGTTAGAGAAGGTATTTTCTCAAGTGTCCAAAGTTTGTTTGTCCAAATACACTTCATGAAGGGAAGGGAAGATTGATTTTGATATTAAAGTTTATTTAGAAGCCCATTTACACTTAGATTCTGAGTCTTGAAGCCTCAAATACTTTGTGAAATACCTCAAAAGGGGACTAAAATGTTATTAAACCACATCATTTCACAGCTGGCCTCCAAGAAGTTAGAAACGTGGTCAGTTAGCTGGTAAAACAGCGAAAGTATTCAGTAAAGTTGCTTAGTGCTACCTTTATTTCGTAAGCTGGAACTTCCCCTTTTGATAACAATGAACAAAAAGAACATTTGGTTTCTCTGGAGTTTGTAAAATTATGTGAATTTTGCAATTTCTCAGCTTATATTCAGTAAAGTTGCTTAGTGCTACCTTTATTTCGTAAGCTGGAACTTCCCCTTTTGATAACAATGAACGAAAAGAACATTTGGTTTCTCTGGAGTTTGTAAAATTATGTGAATTTTGCAATTTCTCAGCTTTGGCAGGCACTGGGTAGCATTTGGCTTCAGCACTTTCAACTCTAAGGACAATTTCACAACTGACCTTTTCCTGTCAGCTCCAACATCTGGACCTGGAGGGGCTCAGCTCCTCCATGTGGTGAGAGAGACCCTGTGTGGCTTTCAACTCTAAGGACAATTTCACAACTGAGCTTTTCCTGTTAGCTCCAACATCTGGACCTGGAGGGGCTCAGCTCCTCCATGTGGTGAGAGAGACCCTGTGTGAACCTCCTCGGCAGAGCACAGAACAACCTGTGTGGGCCCCAGGTCCCTTCCTGGCTCCCCAGAGCCCGAGTGTAGCCTCTCACCACGGCTACACAGGTTATGGCCATTTTTTATTTTTTTATTTTTTCCTTTTTGTCTTTTTTACTGACCGGTAACGGGATCGCAACCCTCAGTGTCGCGCCCGTACCAGGGACCGGCAACAGGATGGCAACCCTCGGTGTTGCGCCTGCACCGCGCTCAGCCAGTGAGTGGGAACCGGTCTCCACATGGGATCCGAACCCTCGACGGGAGTGCCGCCGTGCTCCCAAGCGGCGCACTCTCCAGTGCGCCACCGGGCCGGCCCAATGGCCATTTTTTAAAAAGCAAATAAGGTAATAATTTTTTTTAACGTTGCTTTACTGGTTGAACAATAATCTATCACTATTTCAACTCAATATTTACTGAGCACGGGCAACTCCTGCTCCCCCACCCTGGCCCACCTTCCTTTCCTTCCTCCTTCCTCCCTTCCTTCCTTTCTTAGGTATTATTTAGATAATCCTGGAAAAAGAAAAAAAAAAAAAAAACACAATCCCACCACGTAGTATATAAGGGAAAAAAATGAACATCATTCCTTTCTCATCCCACCTTCTAAACCCCAAAGATGGTAACTACCCTTAACAGATTGGTGTGTGTCATTCCCAACTTTTTATTAAGTTTTTATAGATGAAGCGAGCTATCTATCTGTATATTAAGATATTTTTTATAGAAGTAAAATGATGCTATACTTTTAAGTTCCCACACTTTCTTATTTTATTTAATATATTATGAGCACCTTTCTAAACATAGCTCTACCTCATAATTTTTAATGGCTGATTAGTATTCCATTCAATAGAAGCTTCACAATTTATTCAAACATTTTCCTCCTGATGGACATTTAGGTTATTTTCAATTTTTGTGCTATGCTGTTATAAACTGTTAAGTAGTGTACGTCCATAAACATACATGCATACATACACACACACACACATATATATATATATATATATATATATATATTTGTTATAATTTATTTATAATAGATGCTCAGAATTGGGATTATGAAGTCAAAGTATGTATCTTTTCCAGCTGTAACAGACATTACCAAGTTGCTTCCCAAATAGGTTATAGACATTCACAGTCCAACCCGCAGCCTACAAGAGTGCCAGCTTTCCTTCCATCACCAGCACTGGCGAGTCCCCTTTACACCTTTTTTTTTTTTGTCCTTTTTGAGACCGGCCGCACCGTGCTCAGCCAGTGAGCGCTGTGAGCACACCAGTCATCCCTATATAGGATCCGAACCCGTGGCGGGAGCACTGCTATGCTCCAGCGCCGCACTCTCCCTAGTGTGCCACGGGCTCGGCCCTCCCTTTTCACCTTTGCCAGTCTTGTAGACAGAGCTATTTTTGTTTTAATTCATACTCCCCTGGCTTGTCATAAGATTGACCATCTCATCTTTATTAGCCAACAGCACTTATTGTTTAATTCAGCCTCTGTGGGCTTTATTATCACTGTTATTATTTACTCAGACTTAGGGAATGCCTGCTAGGCATGCAGCACTGTGTTAGACACCTGACATGAACTGCTTCATTGATCTTTCAGCCCTGGTATGACGTGGGTGCTATTATCATCCCCAGCTGAGAGGTGAGAGAAACACCTGACCTCAGAGCACATAAGCAACTTACTTGTCCAAGATCAGATCCAAGTGGCACAGCTGGGATTTGAACACAGGTTCCAAAGCTTTTGCTCTTTCCCCCAGTCCAGGCCACCTCCCACACATCTGTCCTTTTATGAGCTCTCCTAGGCTTGAGTCTTAGTTTTCTTCTCTAGATGATTTTGTTCATCTCCCCACTCAGGGTTCTCTGGCCCACAGTAGCTTTGGGCTGGGAATCCAACTCCTGCACTGACTGGCCCTTGAAGTGACAGAACTTGGACAATTAAAAGCCAGTTTCCTCCTGGGAAGAGCTCACAGATTATGTTTATATACAAACAATAGTGCATTGACAGTTTAAATTTTCTCCTTAATTTATAACCTGTGCCTGAGCTTTCTGAGGCTCCCCCAGATCTTCCCACTCCCACCTCCCCTGAGATAAAACTCCTTAAATGTAGAGTAATTTCCCTCTTCCTTCCCCATGCACTTAAAACAACCAGGCACATTTTGTTCTTCATGAACTTTCAGGACTGGGCACACACCATGAAATAATAAATGGTAATGACAAGGCCACAGGGTGCATGACTTTCTTGCTCCAGAAATTTTCTTCCAGATAAGTAGGCATCTAATTCACTCTTGCAAAAGGTCCTGAGCCAAAGGATTCCAAATCAAAGCAAAAATCTAGCAAGAGAATTTTGATTTAAAACTTAAGAAAACAGCCTGTACATATTTTTAGAACAACCCAAAAAAGAAGACATCTGTGAGTTGAAACAGCTGGAAATTTACTTTTTGCCAAAATTATGCCGATTACAAAAGCCATAATGGTCAGACAAGAAGCATTCAAGATCCAAACAGTCCTGCATTTTCCTGTATTCAACTTTCAAATAATCTTTACTTTCATACATTAAACATTGACCCCTCTAAACACCAAATGCCAGCCAGCCATTCAGTTTGAACAGCAGTGTTTGTATAATTATTTGAGGATTTTATTTTGCCTTTATTGGTTTAGTAAAAAGAGTGATAAAATGAAAGAACAAAAGAAATCAGAAGCATAGGTTTTACAAACTCATAATATACTTGAGAAATAAAGGAAATTATGAGGCATGTTGAAAACAGAATTAATGAAAACATTAGCCTTGGATAGTCATTGGACTTAAGCACAGTCAACCATGTGTTCAATTCTGAGGGAAAACAACAAAATTAAAGAACATGTGTGAAATGTTGAAAATGTTGGTAGCAAATTGTGAGTAAAAGACATGGTATTATTAGGGCGTTATGTTTTTTTAAGGTTACTGAAAATGGAGCCTTCTCCTACTTGGGCCCCTGCTAGGGCATAAAATTAAAGAACATGTGTGAAATGTTGAAAATGTTGGTAGCAAATTGTGAGTAAAAGACATGGTATTATTAGGGAGTTATGTTTTTTTAAGGTTACTGAAAATGGAGCCTTCTCCTACTTGGGCCCCTGCTAGGGCAAGGCTTTCTCATTCACTGTTATGTCCCCAGTGCCTTGCACACAACAGAAGGTCCACAAGTATTTGTTGAATAGATGAATAATGAAAGTCAGTTGCAGGGTCAACATCTTAAGGACTTTATTGTTCATAAAATTAGAGGTATGTTTGCCTGTCCCTAAATATAGAAAAAGAAGTAGAAAAGAAAAGTTTCCTGAGACCGCTCTGTTATTGTGCCTTGGGATGGATCAGTGTCTTATGGGGGCACGGAAGGTGGATTTGAGCAGAAAGAGTGACAATGAACCCTTTGTCAGACTGTTGTCCAAATACCATCCCTCATGACACCCCCTCCTCCAAGCCACACACACACATTGGACCGAAGGCAGGTGAAAAGTAGACCTAGCCAGGCCATGTGTCCCAAGAACAAAGTCAAGGGTTTGGGAGTGAGCTGCTTCCCATCAGAGGATGCAGTTCTGGAGAGCAGGTAAGCCTGGAAGCTGGGCCCAGAAGAAGGACCAGCATCAAGCTCAAGGCCAGTAGTCTGTGCTAAGGAATAAAATGAAAATTCATAGCCAAGGTAAAGAACCAAACCAGGATGCCAGTGAAGGAAGAGTATTCAAATGGATGTGTCTAGAGGAATTCTTGTGGCAGAGAGCAGGCATCCAAGTTAGTGATTTCCACCAACTTGCTGTGTGCATTTGAAGGAACCAGAGCAGAATGCATGCAGCTACTGTGCAAAAATGAATAAATGACAACATGAAAAAGAAAGTCTAAACTTGTGCTCCAGCAATGAAATATCTGCAATGTTAGCTCCAAGAAGTAAATGGCGAAACCAAAAAATTGGACACAGTTAAGGTCAGACACTGGTGCCAAGGCCACAAGCATGGAAGAAAAGCAGTGTCAGCAACAGGTGAGGTCAGGAGCAGGGTAAGAGCAGGGTGGTCTGACACTCCAAGATCAGAGCCAGGAAGAGCTGGCAGGAAGGCCTGGGAGATGATCAGGATGATTCTTAGAAAGCCCCAGTCCCACTCCCATTGCCGTATCACCCCAATCTTAAAGACATCACACTCCGAACTTCATCAATGATGGCTTGTGAACATGTGTAAGGCCCAGGAAGAGCTATGGTAAAAATACACATGTATATTCATATATAAATATCATCCTGCTCCAGGGATTTTGAGGATGGTGAGCCCTGCTTGTCCCAAAGATGAAGGGAGTGTTAATTAGTTTTACTTTATGTGACCTTCGAGTTCATTTTAAGTGAACACATATTCAATGTCGCCTTGCCCTCAAAAAGTTGCTATATGGGATGCTTGGGGAGGAGAGTCTCCTTCATTGTCCAGCCTGCCAAGGCTCTGCCTTCCCCCTGCCTGGTCTTCTTCAAACAAGCAGAGCTGAGACACTGTCTCCAAAGTATAAGTATTGCCTGGAAGTCCTGAGGGCGTGCTGGCTAAGGACTACCACAACTGTGCTCTCAGAGTACAAATTTTTTCATAAGGTTAGTGATGCATTATCTTGAACCCTAGAGAAGGAAAGTACTAGGAGACAAGGGACTGGTCAGTGCCTGTATGGGACAGAGGTAAACGGGAGGGGACACATATGCAGAACTTCACCACGTCTCAGGCAATGCCCTCAAGTGGGAATTTTCAGACTAGACTATAATTCAAGGTGTCTCTTCTGAGCCTGGGCCCCACCTGGGTTTCCAGCCACATCTATCTATGTCCTGATGGAAAACTGTTATTCTCTCTTCCTATTGAGGAGATACTAAAATATACCATCGGTCCGTACTCTCACCTCTGAGATCCAGGGAGGCCCATGGCAGGGCGGCCCACACCGTGAGGCCCTGTCCATTATAGGATTCGTGCAAAGGATTCCCACAAAGCCTTTTGACAGCAGTGGCCACTAATGGCTTTCAGGCGTTTCCTGCTTATCTGAGTAGCTCTTTAATGGATGTAACGTTCTCAGCAGCGCATCTAAAAAAGCAGCAGTTTACAAAAGGACCCAGGTTGAGCCCCTAGTGAAGCTGAGTTGCTGCACATCTTTCTTGAGGAACATCTTTCTTTAAAAACTTCTTGAGACCCATTGGAACTGCCTATGGAAAGCAAGCCTGCAGCTGAAGCGACCTCTGAGGCTCCTCGTCCTGCACCCAGCACACATCAATGGTTCTAACCCTTTTCGTTAAGGATAGAACTTCACCTTTCCCAAATTTTTATCTTCCCACAGGCCCTCACTGGTGAGACAGAATATGCCTGTGAAACCTTCCCATTGGTATGCGAGATTTCATGTCTAGGGTATTTGGCAAAAGCACCAAATTTCTCTTCCTATGGGTCTTAATGAAGCATATACCAGGGCTGGCCGGTTAGCTCAGCTGGTTAGAGCGCAGCCTTGGAACACCAAGGTCAAGGGTTCGGCACCCCATACCAGCCAGACACCAAAAAAAAACCCCAAAAAGCATATACCTGTGGGCATGAAAGGGAGTAATCTGATAGTCCTCAGTCTCCTTCGGCAACCTAAGCAATAGATGCAAACTAAACTTCACTAGTAACTCTAACTTGAGTGGCAAAGGCCAGACACTGGATCAGCTAAAAGCTCAAGGATAAATTTCAACGGTGAAACACCCACAAGTGGGAGAATTCTATAAAGCAATGGGAAAGCACTGAAGAGAATCCAGGCCTACTTCACACAAAAAGGAACTGCCTTGGCTGTTGCAATAAATGTGTGTGTTTATTCACTCCTCTATTTCATTATAAGGGACCAATCACAAAGATATTTATTTTGTCTTCTTTCCTGCTCTGGTAAGCTAATTACAAAGTAATTATATTAGGTACAGAATAAATTAGTTGTTATCAAACTGAAAGAAAAGGCACTCTTCTAAAAATTATGTAGAGTAAAGCACTAGCTTGAATGATTGTTCCAGATTGAGGAATTTTTTAATTTATTTTACTAATGTGTTTATTATTTTAGAGGGCATATTCGTCCGTTTCTGTTGCTTATAACAGAAGTACCTGGAACTGGTGATTTATAAAGAAAACAGAATTTATCACTTACAGTTTCAGAGGCTGGTAATTCCAAAATCCAGTAAAAACATCTGGTAAAAGCCTTGGTGGTGACAGTACCTCAGGGATCCCAGATGGGAGAAAATGGCAGAGTAGAGAGAGAGAGCTTTTCATGCACTCTCCTTTTAAAGCCCTCAGAACCACGCCCCTGACCACCATTATTAATCCATTCACTCCAATGTAGTCCTGCAATCTAATCACCTCTTCAAAAGCCTGACCTTCAATTACCATAATAGGATTTCCCACCCTCCCAATCACAGTGGGGATTAAGTTTTGGGAGGAAATCCTAAATTTAAAGGTAACCCTTGGGCCGGCCCGTGGCTCACTCGGGAGAGTGCGGTGCTGATAACACCAAGGCCCCGGGTTCGGATCCCATATAGGGATGGCTGGTTTGCTCACTGGCTGACAACACCAAGTCAAGGGTGGTGCTGACAACACCAAGTCAAGGGTTAAGATCCCCTTACCGGTCATCTTTTTAAAAAAAAAAGGTAACCCTCAAGTAAATACTTATTTTAGCTTTAATGAATGACAAAATAAGGAAAGCATGTTTGAACCCTTGAAAATACTGAAGTGGGCAGTCTACGTGAAACATTTGCATGATAATCTCTGTTGGCCAAGGTCACTGAAATATCACCATGTCTTCAGTGGTGAGCAAGTGGGGTGGAAATTAGTGGTGCTTGCTATGCATATTATCATTTGACTTAGCAGTCTTACTATATGTAATTACTAAGTAGCCAGAAATAATGCCTTTTTTGAAAGTATGTACTCTGCCCTGCCCTCTTTAAAATTACAAAAATATAATTATTTGTTTTCTTTCAGGTTCTAGATTACAGTTCTATTAGATACTATACAAAGTTCAAAAAATAGCTGTCTCTGATCAATCGGGTTTGCAGAGCCCTTAATGAAGTCACTTCCCTTTGATCACAAATGGGTCTGAAAATACCTTGCAATAAAAGTGTCAGGCTTTCAGCTCTCTGACAAGATAAAAGTTATTTATGAGTTGAAAAAGTATGGGATATTAATGGTAAAGACAAAAATGAGTGGAAAAAATCCTGTAGTCCGAGGACAAAAGCTAGAATTATTAAACCTAATAGAGCATAATCACACAATCAACTGCAATACCATGGATTTCTTCACAGTGCAGGTCAAATCAAGTCCCATGATCATAATACTTTATTGTTGAGCATAAAACATCAGGTAAAACATACACTTGGGCCTAAAAACAATGGCACAATATAAGATCAGAGAACACTACTAGGAATAAAAATAGTCTGCAGGTTTTGGTGGACAGAGAACTCAGTAAATGGCATGCAAAGACTGCAGAAAGGCCAATGTGAATATGGACAACGTTAGAATATGCCATATGGAATGAGGGTTGTTAACTAGGAATCTATGAGGAGATTTAGGGGTCACACTCTCTATTGCTCATATTTAACAATTTTTAATATGAGCAACATTGACACGATTATCCATGTGACACTTAGTCCGTTTCTGTTGCTTATAACAGAAATACCTGGGACTGGGTAATTTGTAAGAAAATGAAATTTATTGCTTGCAGTCTGGCAAGTCCAAAGTCCAGGGAACACATCTGGTGAAGGTCTTGTTGGTGGATTTACAGGATGCAGGGGTCTCACATGGCAGAATGGTGGAGCAGAGCAAGAGAGAGCTCCTCATGTGCTCTCCTTTTAAACCCTTCAGAACCACTCCCACAACCATCATTAATCATCAATTTATTAATCCATTTACTAGGGTATGATCCTCATAATCCAATCACCTCTTCAAGGCCCCACCTTTCAATTACCAATACAGTTTGGATGTGTTATCCTCCCAAAGCTCATGTCAAAATCTGATCCCCAAGTTGGCAATGTTGGGAGCAGTTTGGGTTATGGGGGCAGGTCCCTCATGTAGATTAATGCCCTGGGGATGGGGGTAGTGAGTGTGTTCTCGCTCTATTAGTTCCCACAAGAGCTGGTTGTTTAAAAGACCCTGGTACCTCCTCCCTCTTTCCCTCTTTCTTCTTCTTGCCATGTGATCTGCTTGTACCCACCAGCTCCCTGCCACTTTCTGCCATGAGTAGAAGCAGCCTGAGGCCTGTGCCAGATGCAGCTGTCCCAGAATCATAAGCCAAATACACCTCTGTTCTTT
Organism: Galeopterus variegatus; assembly: GCF_000696425.1. Lineage (NCBI taxonomy): Eukaryota > Metazoa > Chordata > Mammalia > Dermoptera > Cynocephalidae > Galeopterus > Galeopterus variegatus. The sequence goes on along the minus strand of NW_007729429.1, from coordinate 212,388 downwards.
ATAAATTACCCAGTCTCAGGTATTTCTGTTATAGCAATGCAAAAATGGACTGATACAATTACCACAATAGTATTTCCCACCCTCTTAACACTGTCACAGTGGGGGTTAAGTTTCTGATACATGGACTTTGGGGAACACAATTCAATCCAAGGCAACATATCTTTGCAACCATCCTTGATTAATGCCTAAGGATAATCCTAAAAGTGGAATTTCTGGGTCTGAGGGTGTATACATTCTTACTGCTTTTAATACATATTACCACATGGGCCTTGAGGAAAATTGTATAATCTCTGTACCTCACAGGAGCATTTGAAAGTCCCCATTTCCCCAGCTATTCCCCATTTGCCTCATGCTTTTCTCTAGGGCTGAGTTTTAAAGTAGGGTCTTTAAAATAGAAGAAAATCTGAGTTTCATCCTTTTTATTTTTAGGAGAAAAAAGTTGAAGCCCAGGGAGGATGGATAATGTGTCCTCCAAGCTAATAGCAGAACTTCTCAGGCAGAGAGAAGATGCTGCTGGCTGAAGCCTCCTGCCCCTGCCTTAGGCCTGCTACAGAACAGGTGCTTAAAAATGTCCAGCAGAGGCAAATCTATAGCAACAGAAAGTAAATTAGTAGTTGCCTAGGCCTAAGGGGAGGGTGAGGAGTGACTACTAATGGGGATGGGTTTGGGGAGGGTGGGGACAATGGAAATGTTTTAAATTGATCGTGGTGATGTTTGCACAACACTGTGACTATACCGAAAACTACTGAATTTTAAATAGGTAAATTGTATGTTATATGAAATATATCTCCATAAAGCTGCTGTTAAAAATAAAGAACAGGTGCTCAATAAACATTTGTGGAAGGACAGCAGAGAGGGAGGAAAGGAGATTCCTGTTCCTTGACTGTAACTGATGGTCTTCCCACTCTCTCACTTTTACTAAAGTACAGCATGTCTGTAATTGATCCTAGCACCAGTTTTGGGTTTTCTCAAGAAGGTGTTTCCCTGTTGTTTCAGTAATATGTGTTCAGTACACATTGATCTGCATCTTCCGGAAGTTTTGAATAAAGAATAAAAAAGGATTCACGGTTCAGATTTTTATATTGCCCGGGAGAACCTAGCTTGTAGATTCAAGCATTGTAGCTTGTAGATTCAGTAAATGCTTGTTTACTGAATTGCTAGTGAACTGTAAGTAAATTAAGCATTAACTAATAAGGCAGTGACATAGTATTATTTCTTAACCTTGATGCCTAATGCCTCCAGCTCTCAGCTCATGCTCTGCAGATGAGGTCGGCAGCTAACACTATGTGGCATTTCGGATATTCTGATTTACCTTCTGGCCTTTCACTGTTCATAGTCAGTTGTTAGGGGTCCTATTTTGCCCATGGTTCCTAGAAGGGCAGGACTAAATTTAGGTTCAAGAGTAGTGACAGCTACATGTGGGAGTGAATCCAGAATCCATGGAGTTTGAAGCTTACTCATTTTGGAAAGGAGGGGGGTCCTCTTTAAGAAAAAAGAATACAAAATCACTAATGCAGATTAAGTCCAGTGCCTCAGAAGGGGTTTGCGCAAAGAGGGCCCTGACAATTTAGCTTCCTCAGCTTCCTGGTAAGGCTGCCTCTGGCTGTGTTCATTTCTCTGCTCCTTTTAATTGGATTTTGTTTTGTGTTTATGTTTAAAAGGCCATTGTTAGAAGCAGTTTATCATTATAAGCCTTCCAGCCTTCCAATTCTTCTTCAAAATAGAGAGTTTAAGTAATTGTTTAATTAACTCCCCATGCCATCCAGAATGATGACACAGGCATCCCATCTCGGGTGGAGACCAGGTTCTGAGATCAGGTTCTAAGATCGGTACATAATGTGAAAATTACACATAGTCCTAATTGTCCTTAAAATACCATAAATGGCCTGTTAAGTGCAGAATTTGTGGTTTTATGTGTATGAACTTGTCAGTAGTTCTTATATGCAGTCAAATTTGAAAACCACTAAGTCAGACTGAAAGAAGGAAAATCTAGATGCAGATGTCAGGAGGTAGGAACTTCTTTGCCTGGTGACAACTCTTGAACAAAAGGTGGGTGCTCACTTGGGGTGTTGACTCCATCCTGTTATAGTACTGAATCTGTATAAGCTTGATAAATATTAACAGATTGGTTTGTTGTTACGGAATTTTAAAAGATAATGTGTACAGAAGCTGATAGACCGGGACCTGGCACAGTAGATGCTCCATAAATGTCTACTGGATTTAAATCTGAGTCTCATTTGATCAGGTCCCCAAACACACTGCTCTGTAAGCTGGCGTTTCTCGTTGTGGCCCCACTACACAACCATGTCACTCAGGTCGTGGGCCCTGGGTGCAGCATCTCTTTCAGCGTGAACCTGCTGCAGCTCAAGGGTTCTTATTACCTGTGGGAGGGTTCCCAAGTCTCCATCTAAACCTTCATGACAGCCGCTTGATGTAATTTTGTATAAACAAAGGCTCCTGTGAAATGAAATGATTTATTTAGTAATTTGTTTGCTACATTTGCATGTTTACTTCTTTTTAAAGCTCAAATTTAGGGGAGAAAAGATGCTTCTGTTTTGTTTGTATTTTTAAAACTGACTCAAGCAAGGTAATAATGAGGTTTCCAAGAGACAACCAGAAATCTAGCTAAAATTAGTGTCAGGATTTAAGCAAGTTTTGTTCCTGCCCTCATACTTCATTGAGTATCTCATTGATATCAGTAATAGCTTTTCCAGTATAAAATCTCATGGCACAATCTACTGTTTGGGGGTAAAAAGAAAGCCTCTTTGGTACAGAGTTACTGAGAACATAAGTATCAGCTTTGTGCTGGGCGTGTGGGATTTAGAGATGAGTCAGCAGCACACAGCCTTGACCCGCAGGTCACATATGTATCACCCCTTAGATACGTTCTTAAAGAGATATGCAGGCTCTAGCTTTCAATATACTTTTAGGGGAGTAGAATAACTTTGTTCCTCCAATGTCTTCATAATTACAGTGCTTTATACAAAAATTCTACTCGTAGAAGCACCATCTTCCACCCAGGTGTTCAATCCAGACCCCGGGAGTCACCCCCAGACCACTCCTCTGCTTCACCCCCACAGCTGTTGACTACTAAGGGAGAGTAGCACTAAGTCCTAAAATATCTCCTGAATCCATCTCTTCCTCTTCCTCCTCTGCCTGTTCCCTGGTTTGGGCCTCATCACCTCTTGCCTTGACTTTTGCAGCAGTCTACTAAAAGTCTCCCCCTGCCCCCATCCCCACTTCCTGCCTTTTCCCAACCTCCTCTTGCCCACCCAGTCCATGTTCCATATTACTGCTAGGAAGGGCTCTCTAAACACAAATCTGACAATGTCAGTCTCCTGCTTAAATTCCTAGGTGCTTCCCCATTGCTCTCCGCAGGGGCCCTCCGCCTTTCTCTCCTGCTAACGTGCTTGCTGACATGCATGCTGGATTTGGAAGCCATCCACTCAGCTAGGTTATGCATGATTCTGAGCATGCCAGCTGTAAGCTCTCCCCTGTCACTCTGGAGTGTGCAAGCCCTCAATGGGGAACCCCTGGCTTAGCGCAGAAAGCACAAGCTTCTTGGCCTTGCCTACAAGGTTCTTCCTGGTCTGGCCTATCCACATCTGCAGCCTCATTTCTTCACAGTCACCTGCGTGTGTCCTGTGTTCAGCCTATTCCAAATTGCTCACAGTCCCCCCAGAGAGACCACGCCCTATGCCTTTGCACTCACTGCTCTTCTTTCCTTAAATGCTTTCTCCAACCCTTTATCCACCCATTTAGCAACTATAAGCCCTTCAAGACACAGGTCAAGAACCACCACCTCCAGGAAGCCTCCCATGTTCCATTCACTCCCCCGTGCTCTACAGTATGTTTCTTCCTACACTCATTTACAGCTCCGTGCTTATTTTTAATTAATAGAGCATTCAAGTTTATAGCTTGTCTTGTGTGCTAGAGGGTAAGCTCCTTGAGACCAGGGACTTCGAATTATTAATTTTTAAGGCCTCACTGCGTTGCAAAGTGCTTTGCATCCTAGGAATTTGGTAATATTTGATTATTTGTGGAAGGAAGGGAAGAAGAAAGAGAAGGTGGAAAATCAGATCTATGATCCTTTTCTGTCCATCAAATCAGTAGAAAAGAAGACATTATTTTTAACATCCATTTAATTAACTTATACGAAGTTTTATTGTTTATTCTATGAATCTTAAAAGTCTTTAATAAAAGATATTTTTCTGGTTTCTACATTCCCACTTTTGGTGATTTGTCTTAAAGTATATAAAGGAATCATAAGAACCTGCAGTGGTCCTATAACCCAAAAGAGGGTCCTCTGTAGGATGTTAGTTGAGCACTTGGCTTCTGAAGTGAAACAGAGTTGTGTTTGAATACCTCTCAGCCACTAACCATCTGTGTGGCTTTGGCAAGTTACCTACCCTCTCTGAGCCTCAGTTTCCTCATCTGTAAAATGGGGATAATAACAAATCCACAGCATTAGTTTGAAATTTAAATGAGAAAATACACATAATTGAGTAAATACACATAAGCGTTTTATAAATTACCATCATTTTCATAAGGACAAAATCTAATGTATGTGATCTTAAACTATGGCTTCATTAGCAGGTGACTATAAAGTGGTGTGTTCTAATAAAGGAGAAACAAATGATTCATTGGGAACTTAGAAATATAATGAGATGATGAAGAAACCATTTTTTAATCTGCTTAGCTCATTCTCTTATAATTAAGCTACAAAATACTCTTTCACCTACAAAATGGATAAACTCTTCAATATATTGACTTGTTTGAAAAGATATCATAGTTTAAAATGGAATTAATTTTCTTCTAATATAATTTTCTGGCAAGATTAGATTTTAATACAGATTAATATCCTAAATTAAGAGCTCTAATTTAACACTGTGGGAACCAAGAGTGAGTCAAAGACATCATCCCTTTACAAATGCCAGTTGCCGAGGAGACGTCCATCGGTGTATTGGAGGGACCCCCTAACATCAACAGTGATACACGGTAACTGGCATTGAATGAATGGTGGCCACATGTCAGCACCCAAGTCAACGGGAGACCTGGAAAGCTATTTGCCTCACATCCTTTCTTCAGAAAACCCTTTTGTCCTTCCCCCAGTCATCCTCTACATTTTTTTTCACAGTATTTATCTCCTTCTGAAACTTTCTTGTACTCTTGTTGATTTTTTAGTGTTATGCAGCTTCCATAAACACAAGGACCTTTTCGTGGTGCTCACTGAATACCCACTACTCCTACCACCGTGCCCAGGACAGTGCATGGTCCAGAGTACTGCTCAATGGACATGTGTTGAATGAAAACAAGGAAGGAGGGTGGGGAAGAGAGGAGGGCGACACCCTCTAAAGGCCAAGATTCTCACACCTCCTGGCCCTGTGCTTGCTTGCCCGGACCCAGTCACACTCCACCAAAGTCTGTCTGCAAGACTCTGGGCTCTCCAAGTTTATCCAGCCATTCCCCCCTCAGCTAACCTATTCTTCCCTTTGAGCCAAACTCACTGATTAGCCTTCAGTTTCTTTCACTTTCAATCATGGCAGATCCTGTTCTTTGTGCTTCACCCTTAGGGAAACATCCCTTCTTTGACCAGGATTTCTGCAGGTGGCTAATATCATCGATTATTTTACTCATTCAACTCTCAGAGGGAAATCTTTCCTTTAATCTAAGCTTCAAGGCCATCTCACTGTGGGCTCCTATACATCGCTGATTATACTGGGCAGAGTCAAGCAGAGGTGTTGGCACTGCTCTTTACAGATTCATGTGGAAGCCAATGGTGCTGTTAATCTCTACTGTGTTCATGCTAATAGTGTTTGTCTATAATCAACCTCGATCTACCCTTCATACGCCAAAAAGATGAATGCCAGACTACAGGAAACGAACTAAAGGTAGCCCTCAGGCCCCAGAAAATGTCCTCTTCCACCTCCGCTGGGGCCCAAGAACTCCAGATTTAGGAGGTTGATCTCTCCTCTAATTCCTCCTTAGACTGTATTCCAAAACCAAAAGCCAATAGTTACATTTCTCTGCACAGAAGCAGACAAAAGTGTTTTTGTTTGACACAGTGGCAATAGAAACGAGACCGTGTTTCTATTTTATGAAGCCTCTGAGGGTAATTCATTGCGATCTTGACATTTAATATCACCTAATCACCTCTCTAGCAAGATATTTTCTTTGGCTCTGTTATCCCCACACACAGGCAGAGCTGTTGGCACTTACTGGGTCCTGTCGTTAAGTGGGCTGCTTTTAATACCCAAGGTAGGATTTGGCAAGAAGAAGCAGCACCTGCTTTATTGAAAGACATCTTCATATTTTGTCCTCTAAAAGAGAAATGTGCAATGTAAATGTCCTTAAAAGATTATTATCTTACATCAAGATGTCCATTCCAAAAGGCACTGCACCAGACACCCAAACATACAGTCACCCAGAATGGAGGTGACAGATGGAGACTTTGAGCTTTCAAAGAAAACAAATCTGTAAACTCCTAAGTGTCTGCTGCTCCTGGCCAACTCACACCCAGGTAATTTGAGTAGTGTCCATTGGCTCAAAGATGAGATTCATGCATCAGAGAGACTTGGGGGAGAAGTGACTTACAGGTCCCTTGTTGCCCAGAGTGTGTGAATCAGTACACACAGGATACACCACCTCAGCCCACAGGTTTTCATGCACTGACCTAGAAGAAAGGATTGAGCACCCAATGTCAATTGACACATTAATGTTGGTTCCCTGGCATCAGGGGAGACATTAATGTAGAGGACTTTTCTTCTCCACTTTTTAAAAATTGGGACAATCATTCCAGCAGTGGGAGCAAAGAAGTATAAAATTTGTAATGCTTAGCAGCTCAGGTACAAAAAAGGAAATCAGAAATCCAATGTTTTACTATTACTGCCAAGGGCCTATATTCAGTATAACAGCAATCTTCTAAATTTCCACGTAGTTTGACCCCTGCAAGTTTGATGGGGTCATTCCCTATCTAAAATCCTTGTGCGGCTCCCACCACCTGTGTGGCTTTCAAATTGCTCCATGGGGGCCTCGGAACTGAGGACGAAGTATATGACTCTCGGGCACATCCCCTTCAGCTCCAGTCAGAAGTTCTCCATTCCTCTCCTCTACAAGTTGAGCTTACAGATGAGATTTTCAACAAAGTTTGAAAAGGACTGGTCTGCAGGGTAAAATCCCGACCAGATCCTCCATGTTCTTTGTCCTATCTACCTCTGAGCAGTTCCCCAGCAGCCCCTGTCATCCAGTCATGCCCACCGACTTCTCTGTCTCTTACTGTTTCAAGCCTTCTTTCTGATTCCTTTGCCTGAAATGTCCTCCCTTCCTTCTCTGCCAGGCAGATCTGTATCTTGTTTTAAGATTTTGTTCAAATTTTGCCTTTTGAGTGCTCCTCTTCCTGCTCTCCCGTGATTAGCCTGTTGCATTAGTGCATGTGCTGATGCACATAGTATTATTCTGTGTATCTGAATCTTGGGCCATTCTGCGCACTCATGGAAGATAGAGTCCCTGTCTTTTTTCTTTCCTCCTCTGTCTTTCTCCAGGGCCTGGCATGTAATGGGCGTTCAATAAATATTTGATGGATGGATGTGTAGCTGTTTAATTCACCACTAGATAGCAATTTGGCATTTTTCCCAAACAGCTTTATTTAGAAGGAATTCAAAGACACAGAGCCATAGTCTCATAACCGATGCAAGCAGCTCTGTGTTAAGAAGATAACTTCTTTCAATTACTTCTGTTTGGATCTGAATTTCATTTTTGTAAAACAAAAATTTAATGATAACAACAACATTAAAAGACATCTGGTGCAGAGGTCACACATTGGGAGCTCATGGACAATAGCATTCTTTGAAATCGGCACGGTTTGACCATGCTAATCTGATTGGGTCACTTCTCCGCTTAATATCCTTGTGAGGCCCCCTGTTGCTCATGGCTTTCAAACTGCTCCATGGATCTTCAGGGATTCCCAGGGCACGCCTAAGGTTGCTCCATGGAGGTCTGACCAGGAGGGAAGTCGCTAAGGGCCCCACACATTTTGCTGCAGAGGTTCCACAAAATCAAAATACTTTGTATTTTAATTTTTTTGTTTGAGTGCCTTTCGCTGAGCCTGACTCTCCAGTTTGCCATAGTCCCCAACACTTGCTATTTTTCCCATCCATCCTCACCTGCCCAATTCCTGATATCATTTGAGTTTGCAACTCAAAACTCACAGTCCTCTAAAACTGCTTTCATTTTTATGGACTTCTTTCCGGGTATGGAGCATATGCATCCACATTTTTATATAGTTGCAATCATATTGTATATACCATTTTATATTCTACTTTCTTCACTTAACACCATATCATAAATATTTTTTCTGTTTTGTGAGACACAGTCTTTCAAGGTTGCCTTTTTAGATGACAAATTTTTAAGTTGGTTGGCTCTAATTTATTTAGGTCTTCCATTATTTTTATATCAACTTTTTATATTACGCTCTTAGAAACAATGCTGTGTTGAAAATTTGCATACCTATGATTTTTTTTCTAGCAATAAACATGTTCTTGATTTTAACAAGTTCCTTATATGTTATTGATTGTACTATTTTGATGCAAGTATTTCTCAATATGTTTGATTGTCTCATTGTTTATATTTTTGTGATTAAAATATATTAAATCTTATCCAGTGCTATCTTTTGATCTCTACCATTGTTAGTCCTTCTATTGCTTCAAGCTATTGAAAGTGTTTCACAGTTCAGTATTAATAGTTCCCAAGATCTGATGCAATCTTGATTCTCTTTTCTTTGAGTTGTTATGTATTTAAAACTTTGTATTTATCTTTTTAATTCACTTGAACATATTTGTTACATGTTTAGATGATAAATCATTTTTAAACTGATAGCATCATCATTATTAAATAACTTTCCCTCACCCATTATTTATCACACTTCATCAGATATCAAATTGTCATATATAAATAAGTTTATTTCAGTACTTCAAATTCTCTACTATTCTGTATGTCTGGTTTTACACCAGTACTACCTATAATTTTAATTATTCTTGCTTTGTAATATGTATAGTGTATTAGTCCATTTATGTTGCTTATAACAAAATACCTGAAACTGGGTGATCTATAAAGAAAACTGAAATTTATTGTTTACAGTTTCTGAGGCTGAGAAGTCCAAAGTCCATCTGGTGGTGGCAACAGTGACCCAGGGGTCTCACATTGCAAGATAGTGGAAGCAGAGAGAGCAGAGAGAGAGAGAGAGAGAGAGAGAAAGACTTTCTCTTCTTTTAAAGTCCTCAGAACTACACCCCTGACCACCATTTTTAATCTATTCACTACTACATGGTCCTACAATCCAATCACTTCTTCAAGGCTCCACCTTTCAATTACCATAATAGGATTTCCCACTCTCTTAACAGTCACAGTGGGGGCTAAGTTTCTAATACATATAACTTGGGAGACAATTCAAGCTTCAATAGTTTTGGGGGGACATAATTCAATCCACTACAATAGAATTTATAGTGCTATCTTCCCCAATCGGAGGTCTTCTTTTTCAAATAGCGTTTTATTTTCTTGACATTTTTGTTTATTTAATAAATGTTAAAGTAATTTTGCCAAATTCTTTAAAAAAATGGTGATTTTGGTTTAAAATGTATCAATTTAACTTGTCATTTCATGCATTCATTATGTTATTATGCATGTATGTTTTCCAGCAGTTTACTCCTCATGTATGGTACTGTGTATAGTAATATAATGTACAAGGGTCCTCAAAAAGTTCATGGAAAGATTGGTATTCTCTTTTAATTCTACTTTTCCACAAACTTTTTGAAGTAACCTCGTATATAGTGAGTATGGTATAAAGTAATATGTACAGTAATGCTACTGATTTGTGAATTTGAATACCAAATCTGCCCTATTTCTAAACCTGTTGATTTAGTTCCAAGTGTACATCAACGTCTTTGTAATATTTCTCTCTTCTTCTCTAATAGCTATTGTTCTTTATATCTTTTGCAGTTTGCCTAAAGCAATATTAAGTTATAATGGTAGTGACATGCTTGTTTGGGGCCTATTTTTGAAAGAAAATCTTTTAGTGTTATTACGTTATTATTTCATTATTTAAAGTAGGTGTCTTTATCAATTATTAATAATAAATTATATTACTCCAAGTAAATTAAAGGTTTTATCAATCCCTCTTTTGATATATATTGAAATGAATTATGTCATTTAATGTTAGTTAATATAATGTTAATCTTTTATTGATTTTGTTTTTAATCTCCTGAGATTAAACTTTATTAAGACCAAACTTGTCACACAGAATAAATTAGAGGGAGTCCGGCCTTGTCTGTGTTTTGATACAGTTAGAACAGCTTGGAAATTATCTGTTCCTTGGAAGTGTGAAGGAATTCATTAGGTCTGTGTGCCTTGCTTTTTCATGTATTCTAAAATTTTTAAAATTTCTACCTCTGCTACTAATTTAATAGGGTTTCCCAACTCATATTTTCATTTGGAGTATTTTTATTACAAAATGTCATTCATTTATTGAGGTTTTTAGTCAATTAGCATGTAATCAGTTATAGTGTTCTATATAAATAGCTCAATTCCTTTTTATATTTCACATATGGAATCAGACCTGAATTCTCATTCAGGTTCCACCACTAATTTAGTCTGTGACTTGGACCATGTAACTTGACTTCTGACCCCATTTTCCCTATGAATAGGGGTCATATTTCTTACATCATAGGGTTGCTGTGAGGATTACAGAGGTTGTATGTAAAGTTCTTAGCACAGTGCCTGTCCTCAATGAATAGAAGATGTTACAGTGTTGTCTTTTCTAATGTTGTTTGTTTATCTCCTTTCTCTGTTGTTCTTTAATCATATTTACATGGGCTGTCTATTTTTCAAAGTCTTTTCAATATTTTCAGAAGCAAAATCTAAGCAATGGGGAGCCACCGAAGGTTTTTGAGGAAAGAGCACCAGCTCTGGTAGAGTGTCTGAGCTGGATTTATGGACAGATCTACAGAAGATAGCTCTGTGCTGTGAGAAATGACAGAATTGACAAGGGGCCAGCTAGACACTGCAGCCAAGTGGGATGTAGAAGTGTAGACCTTACATTCATAGTCAGTGAACAGGCTACAGAGCTCGGGAGAGACCCTTTCAAGGGCTCCTGGGAGTGGGAAATTGACCAACTGGCCCCCAATTGTCCTGCTCCAGCATCCAAGGCTTCAGGGCCTGGAAACAGAGATGCTGACAAACACTGTGACCCAGACTGAACCCAGCTTTTGAATGGGACAACAAGACGCGCTTTGTTCATCCTTTTGAAATGAGGCCCAATTATGTTTGATTAATAAATGAAACTCTGTGTCCAAATAGGAGAGACACTGTAGAAAAATGGTTAGAAAACACTTTGTGTAGGAAAAGGCTGATGAAGTTTTCACAGGGCATTCATTTGCCTAGAGTTGGTCTAAGACAGAGAAATTTCAGCCTCCGAATCCTTCTCGTTTCTCTATCCCTTTTTTTTTCTTCTTAATTACAAGTATGTTTAACTCTTCTGCTTAAGATTTATTTTTGGCTTCTTGGTGATGTATTTCTGTGTTTATTGTGTCATTCAGAGAAAAATGCACTATTAAAAACATTCCTAATCTGTTTATATATGTCAACAGAAAAATAAGACAAATGGTTGACAATAATAATTAATCAAAAGGTATTTATTGGGAACTTTTTATGTATGAAGTACTGTGTTGTATGCTATGAAGGAAGAGTAAGTAACAGTCCTTACCCTCAAAAGTCCTTCAATCCAGTTGGAGAAATAGCCAAATAATTGACTAGCTGTAGGTAATATAGGGAAAACTGAAATAAACACTATAGTGAGGTCATAAGCCACACCCTGGAGGAGTAAAGATCCATTGCATGGATTAGCAAGGACTTCGTAAGCAAGCTGCATTTAGGTTGCATCTTGGAACAGAAGTAGGCTTTTTATAAGCACATGTTCCCTCAGATATTTAGGTGATCCAGGTAGTGCACCTATGTACTGTACCCCAGATGTCAGCAAATGCAAGCAGCTACTCTGGGCTATTCCCCCAGACCCATGTGCACACACAAGTGCACAAACACATTGCTCCCAATTCACCTGTGTTTGCTTTTCCAGCCCTCATTGCATTTGTCCGGCTCCAAATCCTTACTCCTAGACATGCCTCCAGACCTCTTCAGTCTGATGACCTCAAAGGTTTGACTTCTTAGATCTGGTTTTCTCCACATGATTTTCAGTTCTGCTCCCTTCCTTGAGTTTTAGCCCTTTCTATGTTGTCTTGGAGAAGAACTCTCAGCTGCAGTCCTCTGCCTATTGGGCCTACGTCTCCAGCCAGACCAAACCGTGGGATGGGGAAGCTGCTGGAATAATTCCCTTTATTATCTTTCCAGGTTCTCCTTTACTCCCTGCCCCTGGTAAGGTGATGCTGCAGAACAAAACCTTGATCTTGAATAGACAGGTGATTCCCTTCACAGCCAGCTCATCACTAGAATGGAAAACAGTGCTTCCGGCGTAGAGATCAGAAGCTTTCCATATGTGCCTCTTTTTCCAAAGATATGAAGAGGGAAGAAAAGATCCAAGTGAATTTCCAGGATTTCTCCTACACGTGAAACTGTACATTTGATTCTTAGCCATCTTGAGGAACATGTTGCTCCATCTCTCCCATACACTAGAAGGTAAAGGGAAGGCAGGTTAGATGATGAAACATGGAATTCCTCCTGCTATGGCAGCCACCAGGCTGGAATAACTGGAGGCTGTGCATCAAATTCCAAGAGAGTCTTAGACAGCTGCTGCAGGATCAACCAACCAGGGTGGTTGGAGCCTGGCACCATTCCCAACTGGTAAATTTATTAAACTCATAGTACAGTCTCAAGTCCAGCCAAATCCTCTTGCCCCTGTAACAAACATCCTGTGAGACAGGACATGAGGCGATGTATTTGTTAGAATGCTTGAAGGCCATGAGTAGCAGAAAACCTAACCAAGAGTGTCTTATGCAACATGGACCTTTACTATCTCATCAAATGAGAAGTTTGGAGATAGGTGATTTCAAGGTCCATACAGTGGTTTATTGATGTCACCAGGGGCTATGACACTTCCATCTTTTCACTCTGCCATGTTTAATGTGTCATCAGTGGTTCCCTTCATGGCCACAAGATCAGGATAGTAATTCCATACATTGCCTCCTCATGATCTCTTCTTCTCAGAGTGCTGTTGTCCAGGTGACCTGTGATATTCAGCAGACAAATGGGCTGGTCTAAAGGGTCCAAGATGGCATCATTTATATGCCTGGAAGCTTGAGGAGTATTTAGAAGGCGGGACTGTTGACTAAAGTGCTTTCCCATGACCTCTTTAGCCTGGTGGTCTCGGGGAGTCAGACTTCCTGCATGCTAGCTCAGGGTTCCCAAAGACAGTGTTACAAAAGACAGAAAGTGGAAGCTGCCAGTTTCCTAAGGCCTGGACTCAGAAACTGGCCAAAGCAGTCATAAAGCCTCCCACATTCAAGGGGAGGTGACATAGACCTCCTACCTCTTAATGGGAGGTGTGCCCAAGAATTTAGTCATCCTTGATCCACACACAGGTTATAAGCTAAGCTATTGGTATAAAGAGACCAAAAATATAGTAATTTAAACAAGATAGAAGTTTATTTCCTTCACACATAATGGTCCAGGGGTGAGCAACGCAAGGCTGGTGGTCTATTTCTGTCAGGATCAGCTCCCATATCTGGCTCCAGGACAGGTGCTCTGGTTGCTGCTTCTCAAGTGGAAAGGGAAAATGAGAGTGGAAGACAAGCTGCTTCCTTGTAAAAGGTGATTCAAAACATCCATTCTGTTCATATCACATTGGCTAAATATTAGTCACATGGCCACATCTGACTGCAAGTTAGAAGGTAGGGTGAACGGGTGCTGGGAACAATTATATCTTGGTCTCTCTTAACAGCCCAAAAATAAATAGGTGGTGGTGGATGAGATGGTGGTGGAACAATTATATCTTGGTCTCTCTTAACAGCCCAAAAATAAATAGGTGGTGGTGGATGAGATGGTGGTGGAACAATTATATCTTGGTCTCTCTTAACAGCCCAAAAATAAATAGGTGGTGGTGGATGAGATGGTGGTGGAACAATTATATCTTGGTCTCTCTTAACAGCCCAAAAATAAATAGGTGGTGGTGGATGAGATTGAACTCTAAATAATGGAGTTGGTATCTGGGGTGTTTTATGAATAAACCCTGTAAGGGTAAAGGGTCTTCACATCTGGGGCTGGGTAGTGATTCAGGGTGCTCTGAGCACACCTGGAAGTATTGGGCCATCCACCCAAACAGAAGCAAATGTGCAGATGTCTCTATGAGGAGCGGCTGCTTCCTTGAATCTCTCTGGACAGTCACAGAAATTATCAGTTGGGTTCAATTGGTGAAGTCCTTCCCTTTAGAAATATCTGATGAGATTCCTTATTCTGAGCTTTATGAAGACCATAAAAGAACTAGTTAATAAAGAATGAGCCAATGGTTCACTAAATGGCTTATCAACTACAAATACAAGCAGCTCTGACTATAGCGTTAAAACCATTGCTATGAGGCAGGCCTAGCAACAGCATGAGCCTGATCTAGCCAACCAACCGCACCTCGCTGGGATACTGGAAAAGCCCTTTCCCAGGAGAAGGTGGCATGTGTCATGGGTATTTGCTGGGATTCCTTCTGCCTTCTCCCTGCTTTTGAGAAACTCACTGGCCCACATCTGCACCCGATCCAAAGCAGGGCGGGCGGCTGTCCTGCTCGTGTCAGAGCTGATGCTTCCGTGGGATGAGCTCTCAGCTCCTGCCTGCAAGTGCTCACATGCAGCTGATTCAGCCAGCTCCAGCACTAAATGCAGCCCTACCCCTGTCTGCCTTATGCACAGAGGTTCTGAGCACACTCTTGTTTAACAAAATGTGTTCCACTACTTTAAAAGAAGGGTTGATAGCTGTTGGCTTCAGAGGTTCCTTGGGCTGAGCACACAGCCAGCTCTTGCTCACGTGTATATTTTTTAAAACTATTTTCAAGAAATAAGTGGTCTTTCCACTGGCTCTTGATGGATGATTTTAATAATATATTTGGGGAACTATTTGAAATGGAATAAGGGTATTATGACTCTGGATTTTACTCATTTATTGTTGAATCTCGTTAACTTCCATATTAAAACAAAAAAAGGAAGAAAGAAAAAACACTTCTCCTTTACTGAAGAGGCAGAATAGAGTGGCAGAAAAACATGGATTTTCCACTCAAAAAGACTTTGGTTTAAATATCATCTCTGCCACTTTCTAGCTCTGTGGCCTTGGGCAGAATATTGAAATCTCTGAGTCTCCATTTCCTCATGTATATATAAAATGAAGATGGTTGGGGGCCGGCCCAGTGGCGCACTGCTATAGTGCGCCGCTTGGGAGCGCGGTGGCACTCCCGCCGAGGGTTCGGATCCCTCATACAGACCGGTTCCCGCTCACTGGCTGAGCGAGGTGCGGGCGCGACACCGAGGGTTGCGATCCCGTTGCCAGTCCGGTCCGGTACGGGAGCGACACTGAGGGTTGCGATCCGTTGCCGGACACGAAAAAAGACAAAAAGGAAATAAATAAATAAATAAATAAATAAATAAATAAAATGAAGATGGTAATAATTCCTGCAGTATAGTGCTATTGTGAAGATTAACCTAGCTAATGTATGTAAAGCACTAATCACAGTGCCTAATACTATTTATAGCTATTATTTATTGAACCCTTACTATGTGGGAGGCACCGTCTAAGTCAGTGGTTCTCCCTTGGGGACTTGTCAGACCTGCAAATTCTCTGTCAGACCCCACCCCATGCCTGCTGAAACAGAACCTCTGAGGATGGGGTCCAGCAATCTATTTTAACAAACCCTCCTGGTGATTCTGATACATACTAAAGTTTGCAAGCCTCTGGTCTAAGTGTTCAAGCAATGGATAATATGATTATCACAGTCACATCACACCACAGCTAAGATGTGCTGAGACAAATGCAGACAAGCCCTCTTCCGTTTTGTCTGATGACGGCCCCAGGTTCTTCACTGATTTAGTTAATTCTGTGACATCGGTGGCTCTCAGAACCATTCCTTACAAGGAGATAGAAGATAGGAGACTTGGGAAAGCCAAACATCTTCCCTCCTCCTCCCTCCTGGGTCCCCCAGAGGGTCTGCATCCTGTCTTTGTTGAGCAGTTTGTGTAACACCTGGTGAGAACTCAGCCACTCCACAAGGAAAGAATAACTTCTCCTAAGTGCAGCCCAGCACCTGGGGCCAGTATCTCCCTGACTTGTCACTATGTGTTCCCGACTGTCCCCTTGATAAAATATGAGGTCCTTGAGGGCAAGAACCATGTCTTAGCCATCTCTGTGTCCCCAGCACCTGGTACATGTTGTAGACACCTAATAAATGAGAGGTGAATGAATGAAGTGTCAGCCCCATATCAGAGGGTCATTTGTTCCCAGAGCAGTCAAATGTTATGCACGCCGTAGCAGCCAATATATTTCTGGTCCTGGTGACAAGTAGGCAACAGGATTACCTAGAGCCCCATGAAATGTTGCCCGAGCTGTGCCTTCTCCATCCATCCACTCAGTTCAGTGCCACAAGGAAAGCTGTGTGACAGTCTCACGTCAGATCAGAACTACATTAAGAACCACCTAGAAAAGCAAACTGCAAATATCCATTTTTTTCTCTGTCATAATTTGTTTGCCCAGTTGCCAGAGAGGTTGAAAGGAGCTCTGTCTGCTGACAATTGGGGTAGAATAACTTTTCTGTTTCATGAATTGTGAACAGTAGAGGACTGAATGCTGCCGTGGGCTGTGGAAAATGAACGAAGCCCTTGGTGAGATTGGTGGGAGCCGAGCACAGTCTTAGCTGAGGAAGAATTTGGCCCTGCTCTGGGGCTGTCTCTGAATTTATTCCTGCTTTCCAGGCCTTTTCATGCTGGGTGGGTGCAGAAGGCCGTCCTGCTCACTGTCCTGTCCCCACCCACTGCCAGCTATGCTGGAAGCCATTCATCTCACCCACTCAGAAGAACCAGAATGAATATAGACTTCTTCCACATGTTAATTTATGGAACCTTCTTATTTCTTCTCACTGCAATGTTCCTACCTGCTGCAGTCATGTTCAACTTTATTGAAAAATAGCAAGGAATTCATTTAACAGTCAAAAAAACGTTGACTTCTAAATTTAGACTATAAGGAAAAAGTTATCGTAGTTCCAGTCCCTAAGTCGTGGTGTAGACAGCATTATTGGGCTATGGGGAGGGGTCCCTATGGTGAGGAGAGCAGGCATCTTCTAAGAGTTGAAGGGGGAAGAATCGGTACAGGAGGTCTAAGAAGTGCAGAAGTGACCCTCAGATTTGGCTTATAAGTGGGTGATGGCCAAATTCCAATCACAATTAGGATGTATCCTCTAAAGTCAAATACTTGTTATAAAACTGCCACCTGTTTGTGTCATACTGTAGCCTGGCTGCAAGAAGAAGGTGTAGATAGAAGGGAGTGCTCTTCATGGCCTCTAGAAAGG
The DNA here is from genome assembly GCF_000696425.1 of Galeopterus variegatus. Classification (NCBI taxonomy): domain Eukaryota; kingdom Metazoa; phylum Chordata; class Mammalia; order Dermoptera; family Cynocephalidae; genus Galeopterus; species Galeopterus variegatus. The sequence goes on along the minus strand of NW_007729429.1, from coordinate 194,852 downwards.
GCAGTCAGAGAGAAGGAGTTTGTCAGGGCCTTCTGTGCATTCCAAGAGAGAAGATAGCATGACCAGATGATATGATGTCTTCGTCTGCAAGGCAGGTCTACCCCATGATGGAGGTAAATGCATTTGACTTAAATAGCTCCATGATTCTGTCCATTAACATCATTCAGCTAAACCCTTTACATCAGCTGCTTCCTAGGCAATATTCTGTTAAGATTATGACTTCTCAGAATGACATTCCTGCACGTGGAGGCTGTGCAGCTCAGCACCCGTGCATTTACACAGAGTCCCCTTGACTTCCATGTTTCCCACGGTTGGCATGTTGTCTACTTTGTGAGGGTTTGGGTAGTGTGAGCCAGTTCCTCTGGCTGATCCCCTTTGCTCATACCATCAAAATCAAGGTCCCAGACCAGGAAAGGACAGAACTACACTCTGGACATGGTCCAGCCAATGTCCTAGGTGAAAAAGCTCTTGAATTCAACTGTAGGAGGATATTTTTCTTTCCCATCTCTGTCTTTAGAGGGCCAGTGTTAAAGTTAAGTAACAATCTTAGTCTTTTCATAATTCCTACTAAGGTGACATTGTTCGTCTGTTTTAAGCAATCCTTTGAAGTATTTGTCCTCCCCAAATTTCTAATTTTTGTTCATTATATATGTGAAGAGGTATTCAGATTGCCTGGCGATAGAAAATGAAAACATGACAAGCTATCAACTTTGACCTTAAAAACGTCTACAATATAGCATCATAAAATATAATTAGAAATCCATTTCAACATCACATTACAGATCTATGACTTAAAGGTAATTTCTGTCATTTGAATGTGATGGTGAGCTGATGGCTGAATTGGATTCTTAAGAGCAAAACAATTTCTCCTGCATTAGGGATTATTACTTTAATTGAATAATATCTGGATCATGCTGGTGGTAATGTTAATGTAATGTTATTATCCATTATCTTGGTGATGTTCACACCACTGTTTTCAGGGAAAATATAGCCCATTAAATGGACAGAAGGATTAAAACAGAAAAAAAGCTGCAAGCTTTTCATGGCTCATTATGCCAAGGTCAGGACAAAGGAGTGGTCCTGACCTTGAAATGGGAAAGAGGACCCAACCCCATCTAAATGCTTAAAAGAATCTCAAGAGAAGTCCTTTTAGCCATGGAAGAGTGCATTGGGTTTTCTCAACATGTCATTCTGAAAATAAGTATTCATTCATTAATTCATTTATTCGCTTACCCATCATTCATTCACCCAACATACCATATTTTGTGCATCCTCATGAAACCACGCATGGTGACAGATCATGGAGAAACAAAGATGACTTACTCAAAGAGGGAGGGTCAAGGCTTTTTATATCTCATACGTTATAGTGGGAGCTTCCAGGCAATATATGATTTATTCTTCTCTAGAACTCATGAGTAGGTAGAGTTATTGTGCCTGTTTTACACATGAAGAAACTGAGGGTCAGACAGGTAAAATGAGTTGCCCAAGGCCTCACAGCTGGAAAGGGAAAGAGTTAGAATTCAAACCTAGGCTTGTCTTATTTCAAAGCCTAGGCTATTTCCACTATGCCTGGAAATTGGACTTAGGACATAAACACATTTTTTTCTTTAACTGTAATAGAATGTGATACATGGGGCAACTTAAACAATAATATGGAGCAAGACAGCTGCGGTGGCAAAAGCCAGATCCACACTGTGGGTGGATTCAATGACATTTTGGGGTAATGCAAAATGTCTGTGTCATCCCTATGTGTCCTTCAAAGGTCCTTTCCATCCTTTACTCCGTCACACATCTCTCCTGCCATGCCCTCCTTGTCAAATACCTGTTCTTTGCTCGACCTCGGTCCTCTCAAGTGAAGGGCATTTGTTCTTTCACACCCCACATAACTCGGGGCAAGAGGAAGGGTCAGGCCCCACCTCCTCCCCATCACCTCCTCACATCTCACCTAACGGAAGGAACCCTGCTCCTCTGAGGTTTCTACCACTCAGCCATACAGGCCTCTGTCCTGATCTCTGCCACTTACCAGCCTGGTCACTCCCAACCCTCACTGAAAATTTTGGCCCTGAGATCACTGTCTTGTCCAACCCAAGTCAGCAGCTCTTACTGGGACTAGTACCACTTTCAGATGTTATGGGTACTGGAATCATGCTGGGGTCATGAGATATTTTATTGTCCTGTGAAGTCACTCGGGAACTCAATGGCCTAAGCCCATTTCAAAGGAGTATGTCTGATAAAGCTTTGTATAAGCACACACACAAAAATTTAAACCATGCCTGTTCCCATTATAACATTCCAGAATCCATTCCTTGTTTTGTCCCTGCACCACTACCTCCATCACCATCATAACCCAGATCTCGTCAAGCTATGACAGGTAACAGTGGCATTACATGACAGAGGTCCTGTTTAGGAAATTTATGTTCTCATAGACCGCACTTTATCATCTTCTTCCCAAGGTGTCTTAATATCTTGAGACACCCAACAAAGATTCCCATATGCTTTGTCATTGGCCAGACCAAGTTGAAAACATTTTTAAAAGCATTGATTTCTATGCCTCACTTAGAGATTCTAATTCAGTATCTTTGGGGTGGGACCTGAACTAAGTAGACTTAAAAAGTCTTCACCTGATTCTAAAGTACAGCTAGCTTGGGGAGCAGTGGCTTTATGTCCCATGAATCTGGATGCTCCCTACATCTTGACACCGAGTGAGTGGCCTGAGTCCTCTCTCCTTCATGCATTCACTATCATTAGGTCAGAACAATGCCTTTCACCTCCATCTTAAAGTCTCCCCCACCCCTCCCACCACCAATAATATGCTATAAATTTCTCAGGAAAAAGAAAAATATCCCTGATTTATGTTTGCCAATTTCCATGGTATAAATACTCCCACCATGGCCAATTTCAAGCTACTAATGTGATGTCACTGCACATGGAGTTGAGAAAAGATGCATATGACCAACTCTCATGAGCCAGATGAGCCAGCGCCAGCATATCCCTGGACCACCCGCCCTTTACCCATTCCTGAAGATCAAACTGCTGCCCAAGAAACAGAGGGCTCACTCAGATCACTCAGCCAGAGCCTCTCAAAAGTTGAGTTGCCTCCATTTTTTAAAAGCTCTTGCATATTAAAAAGTGGAAAAATGTTGTTATAGGATTAACAAAATTGGGGCAATGCTTTAACACAAAAATAAAATGCAAGAAAATTGTGCTAATCTCAAGATAACTTACAAAAATTATAAAAATATTCATTTATGCTTCACTGTAAATAGGACATATCAAAAGTTGTAAGATGAACTTCTTCGTTCTGTTGGTACATCTCTGTGACTCTGGAGAGAACGCCAGGCTCTTATCTGAGGCTTTTGTGAGTGTGAAAATTGGGGCAAAAGTCCCCCAGTCCTCTCTACCCCTCTACCTCCCACTCTCACCCCCACTCCCAATCCATGATAGACCCTGGACATAATTTTCTTGCTTCTGCCTCCATTCTTCACCTCCCAAGAATTTCCAAAGCCAGGTGCCCTGCCCTGGAACTTATCTGGGTCACAAAATAGCCAAGTGATGAGAATTAAATGTAACAAAAAAACACTGGGGAGTCCAGCTCCCTTCTGCACCACTGAGGATCAGCAGTTAGTTACAAATGACAAGTTCTTTCATCTGGCTCCAGTCAGGCAAGGGATCTGGCGGAGAAGAATTCTTTCTGGGTTTTATTTTCCTCATTTCTCTGAGCCACTTCTGGCAGGAACATTACAAGCAAATCAAGTTTTGATTAGTTGAAGCCTATTTGAAGGCTCTAGGAGCTGCTGCTGATTCATTCATTTATTAAACAAACATTTATTTAATTCCTCCCTTGTGCCAAATCCTGTGCTAGACAGTAAGGAAGAGGAATATGAAGATGAGATGAATCACACACGATTCGTCCCCCTGAAGCACTCATAGTGGGGAAAGTGGGTAAATGACACTTGCGGGGATAACTGCAGTTCAGTGAGGCAGATCCCACTGACAGAGACAGAAGTCAACATCGGGCACTTCGGAAGCAGCTACACTAAACTGAGTGGTCAGAAAGGCTTTAGCTGCATTTTTAAGGACAAATAGGCATTATCTAGGTGAGAAAGGGTTAAAAGGCACCTCAGGGAAATGGTGGTTTATACAAAGGTGCAGAAGCTTAAAAAAAAAAAAGCTATCTGGTTCACAAAACTGCAAGGAGTTCAGCACGGTGGCAGGAATCCTTATGAGTATGCTTTGGTATCAGAGGACCCTGGACTCATATTCTTTCTCCTTTGCTTATTAGGCACATGAGCAGGAATGAATTTTTCAGCTTCTCTAAGCCTCAGTTTCCTCATTCTCAAGCCCCACCTTATAAGACTGAGTATGTAGGTAACGTGTGCTCACACCTAGCATATAGGTCACACCCAATACTTGGTAGCTGGTTTGGTGATGAGGGTGAAGATAATGCTAGTGGTGGCTGGAATAAAGGGTACATGTACGGGCGAGGGTAGGGGACATAGAAGGGTGGAGAGGAAGACAGGGCCAAAGGCTGAACCCTTGTGCTCCACGCTGTAAAAATTTGACTTTATCCCTAAAGCCAAAGGAAGAATTTCAAGAAATTGAGTACTCTGATCAAATGTATGCTTTAGAAAGTTCCCTCTGATGGATTTGACTAGGGACTAGGGCAGGGGGGAGGGGAGAGGATTAGAACTGGAGCCAGTAACTGGGATAAGAGGCTCTTGAACTGATACAAAGACATGATGAAGCCAATATGGTGGGGATGGAGTGACTGGGGCCTCTCCAGAGCCATTCCATATGATTTCTCAGACTTTTGGATGTGAACTTCCTAAACCACATCTACTCACACACAGCAGGGCCCAAATGCATAGAGGAATATAGAGCCCAAGCTCCTATTATCATTGGAATGAAGCTGCTTTGCTGAGTCCATAAATATCACACTCGGGCACACCAAAGTGTCTTTATTTGGCTTAAAAGTAACAAGTAAGAGTGGTTATCTGTGGGTGGTGAGGTTATAAGTTGTTTTTATATTATTCTCTATTTTCTAAATGTTCTACAATGAACACATTTTGTAATAAGGAAAAATCCACTATAAAAATGTTTTTAAAAAACAAGACTGCACATAGTTTCAATCAAAACAGCAATCCTTTCCTAACTACCTGAGTAAGGAAATACTCAATTGAATTACAAATGGGGGGAAAATGGTTGATAGGATCCAATTTCAAACTTCCAAGCTATTTATTTTCTTCCTTTTGCTTTGGGAGATTGTGCTGTGCCAATAAAGATAGACTGAAAACGTGTGAACAATCTTGAGCTTGAAAAATAATAGTCACTTTTATTGTTACAGCTTCAAGCATGGATTATTTTCATGATTTATATTTCAGGAAACTTCAAGCACAGGAAAATTGCCCAATAGTTAGAGATGAATGGATTATTGATATTCTCTTTTTAAAGAAAATAAAACATCTCATCAGAGAGAAGTCCAAGTTAACAATAATATTACCATACTCGGCAGGGTCTATCATGGATTGGGAGTGGGGGTGAGAGTGGGAGGTGGAGGGGTAGAGAGGACTGGGGGACTTTTGCCCCAATTTTCACACTCACAAAAGCCTCAGATTGTAAAAGTAAAGAATTGAAGGTGAGCCCTGGTTTAAGGTTGTGAAGTTTCAAGATGAATACAGACAGGGGTCTAACGACTGAGATTTTCAGATGTTCCAAAGCACTGAATCGCCATGCCCACGTCAAACGTTCGTGGAGTCTTCTTAGATGTAAATCTCGAGCTTCGCTAGGCCATCTGCCTAAGAGATGGCATCTTGATTACAATCCTCAATTTGTGTGTGTGGGGGGGGGTTAAGTAGTAATAATAATGACAATAGTTCACACAGTTTTATGGTTCATGAAGTTCATATTGGTTCTAACATTTAATCCTCACAGCTTTAAATGTTTGAGTTAACTTTAGTTCCATTTTAGAGATGAAGTGAGGCTCAGAGAAGCTTACTGACTGGCCTAAGGTCACATGGCTAGGAAGTAGAGAGGCAGGATTCAGATCAGCTCTTCAGACTTGAATAGCTATGCCCCTTCCACTCCTCCTTTCTAGCAACTGGTCTTAGTTATTTCATTTTCACTAGATTCACTAATCAAAAGGGCAAGTAGGGCCATAGGAGTTATATTAGTTCCTATAGCTGTAGTAACAAACTACCATAAATTTGGTAGCTAAGACAACACAAATTTATTCTCGTACAGTTCTGAGGGTCAAAAATCCAAAATAAGTCTAACGAGGCTAAAGTCAAGGTGTTGTCAGGGCTGGTTCCTTCAGGAGGCTCCAGGAGGCCTCTTCCAGCTACCAGTCAGTGGCAGCCGCATTCCTGGGCCTGTGGCCACATCATTCCGGTCTCTGCTTCCATCCTCACTTTGCCTTCCCCTCTTCTTTGGGCAAATCTCCCTGTGCCTCCCTCTTATGACACTTATATTTAGGGTCCACCTGGATAATCCAGGATAATCTCCCCATCTCAGGATCATTAATTTAACCATAACTGTAGAGTCCTTTTAGACATATAAGGTAACATGCACAGGATCCTGGGATTAGGATGTGGATATCTTTGGGGGCCATTATTCAGCCTACCATGCGAATATTTATTTCATTTATTGAGGAGTCCTTTTAGACATATAAGGTAACATGCACAGGATCCTGGGATTAGTATGTGGATATCTTTGGGGGCCATTATTCAGCCTACCATGCGAATATTTATTTCATTTATTGAGTGAACCCTAAATTTAAAATTCCCTGAATTTAAATTTGGGCCATAGTTCTTCTGTTTTTCACCTTTCACTTTTGTGTGCCTTGGGGCTTTAGTATTTATGTGTTTGGTTACTTGCTAGCTTTTAAGCAAATTTAACTCTGATCCCTGTTGGAAGTAACTTACCTAAAACTCCATCCTCCCGCTGTCTGTCAGGGATGGATGCAGACGACTGGGGTTTTTCTAGGTCAGGCTTGGAAAGAGCTTGCAGAGAGGTGCATTCGTCACTGTTAGGTCTCTTCTACCCGTTGCCATTTATTGAGTCCTTACTATGTGTCAGGAATTGTGTGAGCATTCTACATTTATTTGCAGCTCATTTGTATATTGCAACAAACTTGTAAGATAGATATCGTTATCCCCATTTTATAGATGAGAAAACCAAGCTCAAAGAATTAATTAACATGCCCAAGGTTACACAGTTAAGCCACAGAGCCTCTAAAACTCAAGCTTTTAATACCACGCTATTGCAAAACTGGATAATTCCCAATCCTGAATAATGTATGAACCTCTTTTAAGAGCAAATACAAGCTCACAAACCCCAACGTTGACTTATAATTATTTTCATCATCATATTATTTAAATATGTGAAAAGATAACTAGATATTAACTCCTTTTGCTTATAACTCTCATAAGACTATAAAAGCAAAATAACGATACTAATAATAACACAGATCGAACTACAAACCCTTTAAAATGCTAATTAAGAGCATTGCTTTAATGTGGTGTGTGATGCTGCTTGGTGAAATTGAATGACTGCTCACAATCTAAATGTGATGCTGACCACCCTGGCCTGGGTCCTTCAAAGTTTGGCATGCCTGTATACCTGGGTCCTTTGGGCTAACTCATTTCTCCCACTCTTCTCCCAGCCACTGAAAACACATTCTTCCTGCAGCAACACACATATCCTTTGGGCTTTACCTGGCAGAATGTCATTGATTTGTTAACCCTACCTCTCTTTTGTTCCACTAACTAGAACAGCTGGGTCTCTATGAAGCAGACTTTGAGTCAAAATTAGCTTGTAGGAAGTATCAGGGAATGTTCTTGGGACCCACAGCTTTGGAAAGGAACAGAAGGAAGCAGGAAGGGGCAGAGGAAAAAGCTGAGCTATGTTTCAGGCCCAGAAAAAGCCTCTGCCAACCCACAGGGCTGGGGTCGTTCTTCAGAGTTGTCCTGCCTTGGGGACAAGGGGCCTGACCTTTGTGCCAGGAAGGAGGTGTGACCTCACATGAGGCCGGTTTATCCAGCCAATGCAGAAGAACTGACAGTTAAGAGCCACGTTTTAGTATCATTCCTGCATCTGGGAAATAAGTACATCACTCCTGAAAAGGGACCAAGTAGGCACCAGCATTCACCTCACAAGCCTACGATAAGTTGCAAGGAGGAACAATGCAGTGTAAACACAAATGCATCCTGGCCACGGAATCTGCCTGGCGGTGCTTGATTCGAAGATCTTAGAGATGATCCATAATATGCATACACTGATTTTTTAAATTCTCATAAAAATATAAAATATTTAGATTCCCATATAGAACTAAGAAGACCCTAACAACATCTTCACGGACCCCTACGTTTCCTCAGACCTAACGCTGGAAAAGAAG
>NW_007729429.1:185022-185622 GCF_000696425.1 Galeopterus variegatus | reverse complement strand
GACACTCCTTTAGTGTCAACCAGCAACACAAAATTTCTCCTGTTGTCTCCCAAGTCTCTTCCCAAGCCTCTCCCCAAACCTCGAATACGTGGGAGATCTCAGGAATGGAAAGGGTTAAGCTTTTACAGCTTTTGAGAGCTGTTGCTTTGCATTTAAATAGCACCATTTAAGAAAGCAACATTCCCGAGAACCTTATTCGATACTAATGTGCTGAGCACCTTAAGGCACACTTACTTCTCCCCCGTCCAGGTCCTTTGGAGCTTCATTACTTAATAATTTGAAAGCTTTTTATGGAAATCAGTGGATAAAGCGAGATGATGAAGCGAAATATTATTATATTTAAGGACCCAGCAAAACAGGTTGCCAGTATAATACCTGGGTCAGAAGCTTCTCAGTGGGGAAGGAGAGGAGGAGGTCTTGGTGTGCAAATGAATTCTCATTTCTTTTGAAACCGCTTTTATTTTAAAGATACTCCTTGCCTAACAAAGCCTAACAGGCTTCAAAATTGTCAAGTAGAGAACCCATCCGATGTCTCGGGAATTCTACCCCTACAGGGGCTCTTCTGTCGCTTCTGCCCGTCCTCTGGCTGCTGCCTCAGCT
>NW_007729429.1:151770-184295 GCF_000696425.1 Galeopterus variegatus | reverse complement strand
ATTCTACCCCTACAGGGGCTCTTCTGTCGCTTCTGCCCGTCCTCTGGCTGCTGCCTCAGCTACAAGCCCATCAGCTCCAGGAATTTGTCCTCTCTCCACACACAGCTTCAGCTCCACAACGCCCACCTCAAATGCCTTCATCGCTATCCAGTTGACAAAACCATGGGAAACAGCCTTGGTTGTGGTCTTTTCTTTTTTCTTTCCGTTTTTCTTTAATGACAATATATTGGTCCAGAACTCAAAAGATGTAATATATGGTGAGAAGTCTCATGCTTTTCCTTGCTCCCCGGTTACCCAGTTCCCTTCCCTTGAGGCAACCCATTTTTATCAAGTTCTTATATATCTTCCCAGAGATACAATTAGAAATACACACACACATATTTTCTTTATCACTACCATTTCTTTGCACAATGGTAGATAGATTACTGTACAAAAGGATTACTATACAAACTATGTTGTACCTTGCTTTTTTTTTTTTTAATTTTTTTTGCAGCTGGCCAGTACAGAGATCTGAACTCTTGACCTTGGTGTTACCAACACCATGCTCTAAGCAACTGAGCTAACCACCAGCCCTTGCTTTTTAAATTTAATGTATTTTAAAGAAAATCTCATTTGTGACATGGTACTTTAAATGATGAACCCAAAGACCACGTAACAATGTTTAAAAAAAAAAGAAAGATACAAAAGTATATACATGTTTATGTGTACGTGTGTGTAAGCCATGATCTCAACTATGTAACAAAAACACAAATGAGTATACCAATTGGTGATAGCTGCTGGGTCAGGATGGTGGGATTACAGGTAATTTATTTTTGGTTTTTCTTTCTCTTTCACTTCCTAAAATGTGGTTTTGTTATTTTTTTAAATTCTAAAGAGCTCATTGTATTAGGTACAATATATTTTCATTTTGATAGAGTTCTTTCCTGGCCCATATGCATTAGCATCTATAGCTTAATATACTCAAGTCCCTTTATGGAGGAAGCCTTCCTCCACCGCTGTATTTTAAGTTGCAACATTCCCTTTCCCACCCTTCCCTGCTTTATTTTTCCCAGAGAACCAATCAGCATCTGACACACCACCCACCACAGTGTAACTTCATTTGCTCATACCTGCCTCCCTGCTCTGGAGTGAGAGCTCTGTGAGGGCAGGGATGGTTGTCTCTTCTATTCAGGGCTCCTTCTGCAGCACTGACAGTGGAGCCTGGCATGGATCAGGGCTGTCAATAATCACTGGGTGGATGGCTCCTTGCTATCTACCCCCAGCAGTGCCCATACCCATGAGGTCTGCAGCTTCCGACTCTGCTTCCTCTCCCCTGCTCTTGTGACGCTGAAGACCACCCCTCCCGCTCAGGTCTGAATCTCGCCTCTTATCTTTTCAAGGACTCCCCTCCTGCAAGCACATCCTTTCCCTCTCCTGTGATACAATTTCTCTTCTGTATTGAATTATACCTTTCGATGTACAAACTTGGACTAGTATCATTCATCTCTTATTTCTTCTTATTTATTTATTTATTTATTTTTTTGGCACCTGGCCAGTACAGAGAATGAAGTCACTCATTTTTTCAAAAGTAATCACCTATCCTTCCTGCTAGGGCCATTTATCTCGACTGTTTCACAGCAAATGCCTGAAAAAGAGCTGGCTGGGCTTCCTAGCTCCACTGCCTTACCTTTTTGTCTTTCCTGAAACTCGGGGGCAGCAGGGAACCCTAGGGACAGCAATGGGGCAGCAGAAGGGCTCTGAAGAGGCCCCAGCAGGGCCTGGTGTCCTCCTGTCTCTCTGGCCTTTCCCACTTAGGCTCCTTGGCTCTTCCCCACCCTCTCCACTGCCTCCACTCACGCCCCAGGTCATCTGCCCATGACTATAACTAACACCTCTGTGCTGATGACTTTCAAATTTATATCTCCAGCCTGGACTTCTCCGTTGAAGTCCAGCCTCATATATCCAACTGCCTACATGACACCTCCCCTTGGAGTCATCCTTGACCCCCTTTGTTTTACACCCCACATCCAATCCATAAGCAGAACCTGCTGAGTCGGCCTGTAAAATATGACTTGTATCCCACACCTTCTTACCCTTCCATGGCTCTTCCCTGTCCCAGTGTCACCTGGACACCATGATGGCCTCCTGACTGGTGTCCTTGCTTCCCCCGTTGCCCTACTACAGTTTACTGTCCCACAGCAGCCAGCAGAGTCCTCTAAAAATATAAATCAGATCATGTCACTGTCTTGTTCATAAATGCTTCAGCCTCATCCCAGTCCCATCGCACTCAGAACAAGAGCCTCTAAGACCCCCTGGGAAAGCAGCAAGGCCAGAGGCCTCCTCTAGCTTGTCATTAGTTAATTGTTTAATTAACTAATTCATTATTCATCTTTAAATATTCCCTGAATACCTCCCACAAGCCAGGCTGGTGCTGGGGATATGGGAGGACATAATCGAGGCACCTTCAGCCAGACCTGGCTTCAGGGTGGGCTTCCTTGAAGCCCCCTCCTGTTGGAAAGAGGACAGCCCCTGCTTAGCGTGTTCCCTCCCCTTTGGATTTGGTGTCATCCAGCCCAACGCCCTTTTTACTTGTCTGCTCTGGCCTTGGCACTACAAGGTTTTGGTTTTTTTTTTTCCTTTATTCTTTTTTTTTTTCTTTTTTATATTGTAACATAGTTGATGGTACATATCTGTGGGACACAGAGTTGAACATCAATACTAGTGTGCAATATGTGATGCTCAAATCAGAATAATTATTATATTCAATAATATACACCATCATTGCTATTAGTGGCCTTTTACCGATTCCTCCTTCACTCTTCCCTTCCTGCTTCTAGTAACCTCAATTCTCCTTTTGAAAGTTCAGTGTATTATTGTGAATGTTGTATCTTTCTTTATTTATTTATGTGTTTATTATTTTAGCTCCCACTTATGAGTGAGAACATACAGTTTTTCTCTTTCTGTGCCTGGCTTATTTCATTCAATATGGTTTTCTCTAAGTTCATCCATGTTGCTGCAAATGGCAATATTTCATTCTTTTTTGTGGCAGAGTAGTATTCCATTGTGTATATACCACATTTTCTTTATCCAGTCATCTGACGATGGACATTTAAACTGGTCCCAACTCTTGGCTATTGTAAATACATCTGTGATAAACATGGGAGTGCAAGTATCCCTTTGACATGATGATTTCCATTCCTTTGAGTATACACCCAGCAGTGGGATTGCTGGATCATAAGGCAGTTCTATCTGAAGTTGTTTAAGGAAACTCAATACCATTTTCCATAATGGCTGAACCAACTTACAGTCCCACCAAGAGTGTAGGGGGGTTCCGCTTTCTCTGCATCCTCACCAGCATTTGTTATTCTCTGTCTTTTTGATAATCACCAGCCTACCTGGGGTGAGGTGGTATCTCAGTGTGGCTTTGATTTGCATTTCTCTGATGTGGAGTGATGTTGAGCATTTTTTCATGTGTCTGTTGTCCTTTCATATGTCTTCCTTTGAGAAATGCCTGTTCAGCTCCTTTGCCCATTTTTTAATAGGGTTATTTGTTTTTTTACTAAGTTGTTTGAGTTCCTTGTATACTCTGGATATTAATCCTTTGTCAGATGCATAGTTTGCACATATTTGCTCCCACTCTGTAAGTTGTCTTTCCACTCTGTTAATTGTTTCTTTGGCTGTGCAGAAGCTCTTTAGTTTGATATAATCCTACTTGTTTATTTATCCTTTTGTTGCCTGTGCTTTGGGATCTTATTCATAAAGTCTTTGCCCAGTCCTGCTTCCTTAAGTGTTTCCCCTGTGTTTTCTTTTAGGAGTTTTATAGTTTCGGGTTTTATGTTTAAGTCTTTAATCCATTTTGAGTTGATTTTGGGTATATGGTGGGAGGTGCAGGTCTAATTTCATTCTTCTGCATATAGATGTCCAATGTCCCAGCATCATTTATTGAAGAGGCAGTCTTTTCCCCAATGTATGCGCCCTTTGCCCTTGTCAAAGATCAGTTGGCTGTAAGTATGTGGGCTGATTTTTGGATTCTCTATTCTGTTTCATGGGTCTGAGTGTCTGTTTTTATGCCAGTACCATGCTGGCACTGCAGTTTTTCTAATTGCTAGGGTAGAAAGTGGGGAGGTGGGGAGGCGGAAGAGCAGGTCATGGGGGCTGTGGGATGGGACAGACGGACATGTCCCATCAACCTCTGCAGCTCCTGCCACTCACCTGTTTGACTTGGAGGAGAAGCAAACTTTCATGAGCATTACAAAGATCATGATAAAAATACAGAAAATGAGGTTAAACCCTAGATTGGTACTTTGGTCACCAAAGGACAAGCTAAATGGATGCCTGTGGCCAATGCAGCCCTACGGAGGTCACATGATGACAGCCATGGATGGAGAGGCAGAGGGGCGGGCCCAGGGCAGCTCTGATGGGCTCTTCTTTGGCTTCAAAGATGCCAAACTGCTTCACAAAACCATCTCAGGGGAAAATTGTTATCTACAGGCATTATGCAATTTTCCCATCGGAATTACAGGCTGTATTTGAAAAGAAATAAAAAGAAATTGAATTTGAAATGCTTTTGTGCAAACGCATCATCTTCGTGTGGATCTGTTAATGGGCTTCAGATACCTTCTCTGGCTTTGAAATAGCTGATCAGACAGCAGCTTGTGATGGCAGTTGCATCCCTGGGGATGAGGCGTGGAACGAGCTTAAGTGGCCAGCCAGATGGCTGGGGTGCCCACCTAATGAAGACTCAGACCCATGAGTTCTGACCACGGTTCCTAAAGTGGCCTCTGTGTCCTGTCCCTTCCCCTTCCTTCTGCTAACTGGCAGTTCTAGCATGTTCTGTGCTGGCGCTCTCAATTGCTGTCCCAGAGCCTGCCACCTAATGCCAGGGTTGATCTGGCTCCATCCTAGGCCAGTGGGGAGCTAGTGGACTGGGGCTCAGCTGGACACCAGCCCCTTTGTCATCACAGCCTCTTATTCATTCAACAAATATTGATTGAGCACATTCCTAGTACAGTTCTCAACATGGATAGTATAGCAGTGAGCAAAACAGACAAAAACCCTTGCCCTCCTGGAGCTCCCATTCCAGTGGGGGGACAGAGACGATTGAAAGTAAATAAGCAAAACACACAGTAAATCAGACAGTGACAAGCATTATGGAGAAAAGATCATCAGACAAAGGGATGGGCACTCAGATGTCTAGAGGAAGTGCAGAGCAGTCAGCAAGGACACTGAGGAATGCCACCGAGAAGAGGGGCAGGGGCTCCAGAGCCAAGCAGAAGGTGCTTCAGGAAGAGGAAGTGGTTGCTGCATCGAGCACTGCTGAGGGCCCATGGGAGCCAGGAGCAGGGCACTGACCCTGGGCTTGGCACGGAAGGTTCACTGGTGACCTTGACATGAGCAATTTCAGAGGAGAGGTGAGTCTTATGACCTTGTCTGAGAAATAGGGACCATCTGCCTGCCCAGCTCAGAGGGCTACAGTGCGGGCCATGTGAGCTTATAGGCAAACTGTAAAGTGCAACTAGCTATGAGCTGTCTGGTTCTATTTATGACCTGATAAGCCCAGAGCCTGTCGAAATGATCAGAGGCAACCGCTGGGCCCGATTGATTTTAAAGATACTTGTAGCCCTGTTATCACCTCATGAAATGGCTCGTTTCCTTTTGCTCATCACCAGGACACTCACCAAGGGATGACAAAGTTACCTTCAGAGGTAGAAGCCATCAGGATTGATACTTTCTGTGTGTGATAAGTGGAAATTCTGGGAAAGGGCAGAAGCAAATACTGGGCCCACACTGTGCTTCCCGGGGTCTCTAGTGAGATTCTTGGCGCTGCCCTCCCCGAGGGGACTGGGTGAGCCTGGGCCTCAAGGCGAGGGCTCCTCTGAGAAACCAAAACTGCCAGCCAGGGTCAGCCTCACTCTTGCTGAAAAATGAGCAACATGGGTAGGGAGGACAGGGAGGGAGAGCAAGAGTAGTCAGGGGAAGTGGAAAGAGCCTGAGTTGTGGAGTCAGACACACCTGCATTGAATCGTGGTTCCCGAAGGTCTTCAGCAAGTCACTTGACTTCTCTGAGACCCAGTTCCCTTGTCTGCAATGGTGAGTGTGATAGCTATTCTCAAAGGTTTTTGTAAGAAACAGGTGATGAATGGGGAAATGCACAATGGTGGGTGGGTGTCTATGTGCATGCATGTGTGTCACTGCATGTGCATTTAGTGTCATCGGGCTTCCCCTCTTCAATAGCAGACAGTTTCTCTCCTACTGTAGGAGCCTCTTCCTTCCCTGCTCTTGAGCACCACAGCAACAATATCGTGAACACAGTCTGATAGTCCTCCCAGCTCAGCTATAATATGCAGAACTTGGCAGAGGCTAGGACATGCCCTTGAGGGCAGCAGAAGCTGCGGGGGGCCATTTCTCCAGGGCCATAGCTCACCCTTCCTGCACCCCTCTGCCTGGGCTCACAGTGTCCACGAATGTGGTCTTACAGTCAGACTGAGCCTCAAACCCTAGCTCTCACTGCAAGCGGCCAAATAAATGTGTTTCTGAGAATGGAAAAGTATGTACCTACCTTGCAAATGTGTTGTAAGGATTAAATAAGATACCTACATATATATATATAGATATATATATGAGTAATTAGCAAGGTGCCTGGCACATAAAAACTATAAATAACTGTTGTTGCTCTTTCTCCCTGTTTCCATTCCTTTCCCTGTGTGCCCGTGGACTGCATCCCATTTCTCTTCCTGGTGGGGGCATCAGACAAGTTGGCTGGGCTGACTCCAAGCCTGCAGGCCTGGGGAGCTGAGCCTCAGTGCTGCCAGGAGCCAAGGGGGCCTTGAGATGAGGAACCAGGTCAGGAGCCAGGAAGTTGCAGGAACAGAGGAGGGGGTGAGATCCGAGGCAGGGAGGAGGTGATGGTCCCTGGCCTTTTGTCCTGGGCATGTCTGAGATGCCTGGAGCCCGGTCACTAGGTGCTGTCTCTGGAACACGTGAGAGGCCAGTGTGGGGAGAGGATGGTTCAGACACCAGCCCCCGCCCCAGCCCCTGGAATCACTTTCTCCCTCTCCTGACATTAACACGATTTCTGCCTCCGCCTCTCTAGGGCCTGTTTTCGCTCCACATGACCCTCCTTCCCCCGGCTCTGCCCTCGGCCCCTGGCCTGCTCGGGCTATGCTGTCCCCAGACAGTACCAGTAGCCACGAGCTGTGAGCACGGCTGTCACATCTTCACCACAGTGTTTACCACAAGCAAAAAGAAAGGTGGATATGAGTGACCTGTAGTTTCTTCCGGGTGTTTTCTTTTAATTGGCATATCTTCAGAAAAGTGTTCACATCATCCAAACGAAGCATGAACGGTGAACGCCCTGAAACACTTTGTTTGAAAAGGGTCCTATGGGAGATGTAAAAGGGCTCCAAGGATTCTGGAAAGATCCTGTCTGTGCCTTAGAGACTTGTTAGTTTAAAACAAGCTTTTCACTTACGTCCAAAGTGTGAATTGCTTACTCTGAATTTAAGTCCTTCATTCTTCAGAATGTGAAATGCCAGTGCTCCAGGGGCCCATCCAAGGTGCACCCAGCCACATAAACCTCCCGTCACGTGCTCCCTGAGACTCAGAACTTGGCTTTAAATGAGGGGATGTCCTCCCGAGGCTTTGTGGGTTTGTAGCTGCAACTGTGTGCTCCACTCAAGCAGTGCAAACCAATTCTAACACCAGCTCAGTCTGAACATTGAGAAAGTGTAAAAATACTAGCTAATACTTAAAGAGCACTAACTATGTGCCAGGCAACATAATAGCCCATTACGCGAATTATGCCGTGTAGTCCCCACAACGATCACAGGCAGTAGATACTTACTTAACTCCATTTCACAGATGAAAAAACGAATAGAAGTCAAGAGATTGGCAGGAAGGACACAGAGCTAGTAAATGGTACAGGCAGAATTTGGACCCAGGTATGATTCTAGAGCCTGTGCTCTCAGCCACACCAGACTCCAGCATGCCCAAAGTTGGCAGGATGTGGATACATACACATTCTTTCTGGGAGTATAAATTTGTACAGACATTTGGAGAATTATTTGGTAGGCCCTACCACCATTTTAAATTTGCATTATATTTTGATCATTCCTGGGAATTAACAGCACAGGAACCCTTGGACGTGTGAACAAAGAAAAATATGTACACAAGTCTTCATCATAGTATCATTTATGGAAACAATGAAATATCCAATTAATAATGTTAGCTAAATAAATTAGAGAACACCCATGCTATGGAGTTCTATACATACATCAAAAGGAATGGTGCAGCTTTGCTTTTTCAACAATTTACTGAGCATCCATGGGCAGTTGGATATGGCCATGAATAAGCCAGACTCTCTTTGATTCTGTAGACTTAGGTTCTACCAGAGAAATTTGATGCTTCAACAAAAATATTTAGCTTTTTAAATAAATGTTCCAGAATGCTTCTGCTTTCTTATTTCATTGAATAACACAAATGATCACAAAAAGGCACGATAAGCTGTGGTTTGCTCAGATGCTGTGTCACCACTGGGTAAAATGATTTACAGCAAGAAGCTGTAATACCCACACGTATGGACACTCTGTCCTTTGAGCCTCCATAGATCTTAAAAAGTACAGATGGAATTTCCTCACCATAAATAAATCCCAATGGAGGGCCCAAATTATTTTTGTTGAGTTATATATTGCAAAAGCAAAATCAATATGTCATTAGTTGGAACTTGAAGACCAAGGTTTGGGGCCGGCCCGGTGGCGCACTGCTACAGTGCGCCGCTTGGGAGCGCGGTGGCGCTCCCGACGAGGGTTCGGATCCCACGTACAGACCGGCCACTCACTGGCTGAGCGCAGTGCGGGCGCAACATCGAGGGTTGCGATCCCGTTGCCGGTCCTGGTCCGGTATGGGCGCAACACTGAGGGTTGCGATCCGTTGCTGGTCATGAAAAAAGACAAAAAGGAAAAAAAAAAAAAAGAAAACCAAGGTTTAATTATAAAACAAGGTAAATCTGCAAAGCCCACTAACTTGGTGGCTACCTTAACTCCACCCACACTGACTTTATTTTTTAGTGAAATATTTCTTCAAGGGCAAAAGGATTGTCATCAGACAGTATCTCATTCCTTGGATCTCATATCTTGGATTTCCTTTTCATAAGTCTTGAACTGGCTTGCCATAATTTGAAGACCTTCAACACCTAAAAAATAAAAAAAAAAAAGGAGAGCTATGACACGTAGTATATACTGTATATAGTATATAATATGTGCTGACAGAAAGTTTCCCATGATACAATATTAAGGAAATGTTTTAAAGTCATGGCACAGAGCAAGATATTCGGTATGATGCAATTTTTGTTGGAAAAGCTATACATAATGCTTGTGAACACACACACAGAGTTGCATATGCATGGTAAAAGGTCTGGAAAGATACAGACAAAACTGCAACATTCTGGAGAAGGAGAAGAGGGTAGATGCTGAAGGGAGGGCAGATGCTGAAGTAGAATGTGCTCAACATTTGCATTGGGTGCTTCCGTGATGCTAAAATTTTCTACAATAAGTGTATATAATTCTGGATTTGAAAATCGAAGAAAAAAACTAAGTGTACAACAGAGCTAGATGATGAGGGCCATGTCAGCAAGACTCAGGAATGAAGAAGTCATCACAGAAGTTGCAGGGAGCTGTTGATGGGTTTAGGCAGGGAACAGACATGGTCATATTTGCCACACGTGGGCAATGGACTTGGGGAAGCAAGAAGATGCTGGAGACGGGATGACCAGAGAGGAGACTGTGGAAGGACATGAACGGGGAAGTTCTCAGAGCCTGACTGGCATGAGGGGCGGGAGGTGGAGGGAGCCAGCGATGCCCCCTGTCTGGTTCAGGCCGCTGGTGGACGTGCCTTGAACACAGGCAGGGCCACTGGAGGAAGAGCAGGGTTCCAGGTCAGATGAAGGATTCACTGTGGGACTTGGAGCCTATGAGATGACAACAGGAACACCAGGTCGTGGGAAATATGGAGCTGGCATTTGGGAGACGTTGCACATGTGAGTTCATGGTGAACAGCTTTTCTCAGTCATTCAGCATATATTTATTAGGAGTGAGTGAAGGATACATTGCAAACAAATCTATGAGAGATGTAAGTGCTCAGCTGGGACTGGGAAATGCTCTTCCTGCAGATGTATGAATGTGGGGTGTCCACACATCTGAAGATTCTTACCTCTGACCAAAAGAGGGACACCAAGGAGCCTGGGCTCAGGAGGAGGCTGTGAGCTCCCTGGGTGGGTTGCCTCTGCTGGCTTGTCCCTGGGGGCCTGTGCCTGCCCTTAACCCTTCCTTAGGACCCTCTTCAGGAGCCTAGACCAAGATTGATCTGGCTGAGCCCCCTTCCTCTCAAAGGCTCACCACCCAATGACCCCTTCCCCTCATTGCGGACAAGGAGCTCTGAACCAGAATGCTTTTGTATAATCTTTGGACCTGAGCCTGGGAGACACCTCTGGCCTCCTTTTTTCCAGTTTCCTCAGAGCTGTGGGATTTTCTGGACAAGGTACCCAACCAAAGAGAAGTTCACCAATTTATCCCGAATATGTCCAGCTACCTACTGCCAGGCACAGCTCTAAGGACTGGGGCGTGGCTGCAAGCCAGCTGAGCATGCCCCTGCTCCCTTGGAACTCAGGCATCTGTAGTTGGCAACAAAGCTCTTCCTTCCCCAGCTAGTGACATTCTGGAGTCTTCTATGCATAATGGACAATGGTATCTGAGCACTGCTGGGCCCAGGCCGGGGGCAGGGGAGATCGAGGGCCAGCTGACTCCACGCTGGGGAAAGCCCCCCACCAAAGCTGAATTTGGACCTGTGGAGACCTGAAGCCTTGCTAGGATTATGATACCCCTCAGCCCCAGTGTGTAATTGAAAATAAAAACCCAACCAAACCTCAAAGCAAAGTTGAGCAAGATCAACAAAGCTCTGATTTTTGCCCTACGATGACCAGTTAATGCTTTCCTTCAAAATGTTAATTATGAAATCCTTCCTCAAAAAATTATTTTAGGTTCCCCGTGCTGTAATGGTGCTCTTCACACTGTCCACAGCAAAATAGAGCATAATATCATGAGTGGCCCAGGGGATGTATGGCCCCAGGCTTTACTGGCCTCCTCATCCAAGAAATGTGGTCCAGTGTGTGGGTCTTGACAGCAGGAGCATCCTCAGCATGACAGTCCTCGGGGTTAGGTGTTGGCTGCATTGCAGCAGGCCCCACTCAGTGCCTGGACACAGAGCACGTGACTCAGACCTCCTGGCTGGACATGATGTGGAAGTCTGGCCAACCAAGGCAGAGTCCAGCTCAGAGCTCTGGTTCCAGTGGGGAAGGGATGGGCTAAGCTGGAGATCAAAGATGTGGCTCAGTGGGCCCATCAGTATCCAGGACACACCAGGCACACTGGAAGCTCAGACCCACTGCCTGGCATCACTGAGACCCCAGGGTTCCCCATCCCTGGCAAGGCAGCTCCATACTTGGGCAGGTAGAACCTCCAAAGCAGGTGAGGGATTGGCGATGGACACTGTCACCATGTCAAAGTCCTCTTGTTCTCATGAGCTGAACTCTGCTCACTAAATATTTGTGGTCCTCTTTTGCAGAGTGATGAGGTCCTCACCGTCATCAAAGCCAAAGCCCAGTGGCCAGCCTGGCAGCCTCTCAACGTGTAAGTAGCACAGAGACCCTGGCCCTGCCCTGCCCCAGCCTAACCTTGTACTCAAAGCCATTTGCCTAACAGCCACCACATACCAGTTATGTCGTTAATACCTCTCAGGCGAGCAAGCAGGTAAGCTGCTGCCCATGTGTAGAGTATCCCAAGTGCCCCTGTCCTCTCGGGAATGCAGGCTTGGTCTCTGTACCCCCACCCACCCTGATGGCTTTAACACAACAGAGGACCCAATTCAGACGTAATGATCAACCTGTGTGTTCACTCATGCTCTCAGCACAACAAACTGATCACTCATTCGCCCTCAGAGCACACACGTGTACTCACTGTAAGCAAGTCTGACTCATGAACGCCAGATTCGCCCTGGGTCCCATTCTCAGTCCCCATCTCTTCTCTGTCTACTCCATCCTTTGGAGATTTCATCCACACTTGAGTTTTTGGTGACAAGGGATATGCTGATAGTTCCCAAAATTACTACTCCCCCAGGGGGGTGGGTGGATGGATGGATGGATGGATGGATGGATGGATGGATGGATGGACAGATGAATGCACAGACACATGGATAGATGGATAGATGTTGTGATATACCCATCAGTTTCTTGGACATCTCCCTATGAATGGCCCACATGGACCCTGAACTCATCGTGTCCAAAATGGAATCTGTCGCCTTTGCACAAACCTGCTCTTCTCGCTGTGGAGAAACCTCAAAAGTACAGTGAGCCACAGCGTCCTTAACATCTCACCTATCAGTCCTTACCTGGCCATCCTCCTGCCATGAGTCCAAGCCACTGTCCTTTCTCACCTGGACTACTTCACCACCTTCTCTTCTACAGTCTTCCCCAACCCAACTCCTCATCCTCACTGTTACCAGAGTAATTTTTTAACAATCCAAATCTGTTGTGTCCTCCACTTCTTAAAATCCCTCCACGACCCCCCTTGGCCCCCACGATCCAGTCCACACTGCTTAGTTTAGCTTGTTAGGCCTCAGTGGGCATAACTCACTGGCCCCTGCCTCCTGTTCCTATGGGCTCACCTCCCGTGGCTCCCGGCTCTGTGCCTCACTCCGGCCACCCTGAATCCTGTGCAGTTCCTTGAACAAGCCTTGATTTCCGCTCACCCTTTAAGGATGCCAGGCATGGAGCAGATGACGTTCCCAGTCAACCACAAGGAAGGGGCTCATGAGGAACGGCTTGGCCAGCCCCTCTATGGAGCTGTCTGCATCCATTAACAATGGCACTGACAAAGACAGCAGCAACCCAGGGGTGTGTGAGATACTGCTCAGTGGGAGAAAAGCAAAGCCAACGTGATAGGAAGGGAAGTGCAAGACATTCAAAGGAAAGAAAGAAAGGCTCCCCGGGGAAGCTCAGGAGGGGCTGAGGACAGCATTCACCATGGCCGGCTGGGAGCAGGGAGGCTGTCGTGGGCACCTGGTGCCTGCCTGCCTGACCATTCAGCAAGCTGATGGCTCATCCCCCACTGTGTGCCAGCCCTGTACACGCAGTCCCCACTCTTTGGAGCACTCAGCCAAGACAGACAATAAACAGAGTTCTACCACCCCAGGGGAGACAGACAATAAACAGAGTTCTACCACCCCAGGTCTGCCCTCTGCACAAGTCCAGGCAGCATTGTACATACAGAATATATAAACTATAATGGCATCATGATAGCCCTATACCCTCCAAAAGGATAAGTGTTAGGATAACAATATGAGTGCCTCTGGAAGCCCAGAGAAGGATCATAACACAGCCCAGGGTTGGGGAGAGGGCGGTGAAGGCTTTGTACAGGAGGCACATGGGCTGAGTCTAGAAGGATGTTCTTTGCCCTGGTCAGAACTGATCCTGGTCTCAGTGGAGCTGAGGCCCTAAGTAGAGGCCTGAGGAGGGAAAACGAGGCCGAAATGTGGACAGCTGGACAAAGGCAGCTTCGCTGGCTGCACGGAGGCCTTCTCTAGCCTGTTGTGATCACTAAGCCTTGCTCTGGATCTTCTCTGAGGAAACTCACACCAGGGCAGTAGAAAACCTAACTAGCCCAGGAAATGCCTTTCTCTCCCATGAGAAGCACCAGGAGGCAGGGCCTCCTGCCCTGAGCTGTCTCCTGGCAGGCGGGCATGTGCTTGACTCGTCCTTGTCCCACCGATACCACAGATGTGAATTCACAAAGCCCCTCTGGGTTTCTTTGCATAATTAACATCAATTAGCAGTCAGGTCACCCTGAGTCCTGTTTGCTCAGGCTCTCTCTTCAGCTTCTCCCACTTCCCAGGCTCCCAGAACCTACACGTGGAGAACCCCTCACCTTTGGTCCTCTAAGAGGGCACGGGCTCCAGGGCAGGTGGGGGTTGGGGGCATCGGGGTCACAGAGTTTGTGGATGCCAATTTGTACACCAGTAAGGAATCCTTACACCAGTTTTCCCTTGAGGAGCCTGGGTATAGAAAGATGTAAACTACAAAGCAAGGTGCTCTCAGGAAGGAGAGGGGAAGGGAAGGAGAAGGGAAAGAAGGAAAGACAGAGAATTCCTTTTACCTGAAGCATCTACTACATGCCCAAGTACCTTAGTAGGCACTTACATTTGTTACCCCACTTAATCCTCATCATAACCCCATGAGGCAGAGATTGCGATGCCCATTTTGCCAATGATGAAACTGAGACTGGAGGTTACATGGCAGGTCCAACATCATCATCTGGTTCCATCAAGAGAGGAACTGGAAGTCCACCCACACCCAGCTGACTCTAATGCCCATGCTCTTCACAAGATCAAGGCCTTCCAAATAAGAAACAATTCATTCATTTTTCCATTTTTTTAATTAATCAAGACAGATTTATCTGCCAATCAGGCTTCTGATCAGCACAAAATGACCACACCAAATTGTCTGACTCCACAGACAATCTGAGTCAGCACCACAATAAGATAAAACAAAATCTTGACTTTCACTTTCCCTGTATCCTTCTACCAAGGATGACTGAAACATTTATTTCGCCCAACAAATATTTAGTGAGGGTCTCCAAAGAAAAGAACTATGAAAAGTACTTGGGGATACTCTGGTGAGCAAGCAGAAGCTCTGCTCATGGGGCTTCCAGTTTAATGGGAAGAGACACTTATTAAATGATCATGCAAATAAGTGTGACATGTCTACAAAGGAAAGGCATAAGGTGCCATGAGAGTATGTGAAGGGGACCCTGACCCAGCTTGACCTCTCTGGAGGTCAGAAATAGCTTCCCCGAAGAAATGGCAATGGGGCTAAGATCTAAGGAATCGGTAGGAATTAACTAGGTAAAGAAGCAAAGCAAGGGGAGAACATTCTAGAAAATCTAGAGAGACCATCATGTGCAAAGGTCCTAGATAAGGAGGGAGTAGAGCATAATTAAGGCACTGGAGGGCTATGGGGTAACCGGTTCCAGAAATTAAAAGACAAGCTTGCTGTGGGGCCAACTCATGTAACATTTAAAATTTTGATTTTTACATTAAAAGTAATGGGAAATCATTGAAGGGTTTTAAGCAGGAGGATGGTATGATCAGATTTGCATTTTTAAAAAAACAACAACAATAACAACACTCTGGCTCCAACATGAAAGGATATAAGAGGCCAGATCAGCGTGGAGGCTGTTGCAGAGAGCCAGGAGAGAATTAACCATGAGTTGGACTGGGCTGCTGCTGCTGGTTGTGGCAATGGAGAGAGGTGCAGAGATGAGAGATATGTGTAGGGGGCAAGATTAACAGGCTATGTGATGGGCTGAATAAGGAGGGTGAGGGAAACAGAGCCGTCAAATGCTTCCCAGGATCTGTCTGGTTGATGATCTAAGGGGTTAAGGGAGCTGTTCATAAGACTGGGAACATTAGATGAAGTTTGATGGGAGAGATCATGAGCTCAGTTCTGAATGTGTTAAGAGACCTTCAAGATGCCCAGTTAGAGGTGTTAAGTACACAGTTAGCTACAGAGTTCTGAAGCTCAGGACTCGAATTCTGCACTGCGATATAAAACTGAGAGACATTAAGGAATAGGAGAGGCTCTGTGCCAAGGGCATAGAAGAGAGAGAGCCTGAGAATGAGTCAAGGGCCTGTGACTGGGCCTCAAGGAGCTCCAGCATTTGATGCTCAGGACTTGCCTGCAAAGGAAACTGAAAAGAAGTAGCAAAGAGGTTGGGAAGGAAGCTTGGTATCTGGGAAGCCATGGGAAGAAAGTGTCCGAGGAGAGTAGTCAGCTGTGTCTAGAGCAGGTGAGAGATCAAGTACTGCGAAATGCCCTTTGGATTTGTTGACATGCAGGTCATTAGTGACTTACTGAGAATCCTTTCTGCTGAGTGATGGGGGTAAAACATCCCCGAGGAGGTGAAATGTGAAAGTGTGGTAATAGAGTCAGACCGGCAGCAGGTCCGAGGGATGAATGTCAGTGGAGCTTTTCTTTTTTCTTTTTCTTTCTTTTTTCTTTTTTTTAAGATGGGAGGAACTTTCTGAAAAATTGAAAGAAATATTTTGGGACACCTTCCCACACTTCATGCATTCCTCAGACTTCCTGAGACCCCAGTGGAACAAAATTAACTGACGGCAAACACTCAGACCTCCCAAATACCCAAAAACCCTCCACTCAGTGCTACCAGCTTGTTAAGGGAAAGGAATTTTCCTTTGATTTTCCCATAACCCAGTCTCCCCTTTCCTCTTCCAAATCTCATTAGGAAGTCAAATTAGGAAGCCTACAGCAGCCAAGTTCTGTTTTGCAGAAACAGCTCTCCCCTCCTCACAGAGCCTGCTCGATTGAGGTTAATGGGATTCCAGCCTCCCTCGGCCCAGTGGAAAGCCAGGGTGACCTACTTTGCGAGGTCCTGCCCGTGAAAACTGACTTGTTTTTCAATGATCTTCATCTTTATCCCCAGGACCCCTTCTCAAAGGACAGCTATAAATGAACAAATTAGCTGCTGACTTGTTTAGCTCAATAAATCAAGCTTTGGCTCCAACAGCCCAGAGTGCAGGTAGAGACAGGAAAGACAGTTTCTGAAAAAAACCCACATCCTTCACTAGTGCCTCCAGCACCTAACTAGAAAATGCTCAAGATTCCTGCAAGTCAGTTCTATTTTCCATCACCCATTTCCTCCAGTTTAGTCTGAATGCTAAGAATTATTGGAATTTTTAAAAAATAATTTTTATTTCCTTTCTTATCACGAATCCTGGAAAGAGCTGTAGTCCTCTTAAATCATTACCACGACTCTGCTTAATTAACATTTGATTAGACAGTGGTCCATGTTTGTGAGGCCAGTGAAGTAGAGACATGGTCACCCTCTCCAGAAATCCAAAGCCATAATTTCTTGATCTTAAGATGAAAAGGCATCTTTCTCTTAAATCAGGGCTGGAAGTTTCAGGGCCCTCCCTGCCTCCTGCAGCATTTGCCCAGGCCCATCGTCGTCCTCAGGGCTGTAAAGGAAGACAGGCCTTGGACTAGAGGAGCAGGTGGTAGATCTAAGCATCCAGATGGGCCTGGAGTCCTAGATGCCTTCTGGTTATAAACACAGAGTTTTCCCCGCACTGTAGGAACCTCATGCAAACCTTTCTCCACCCACCCAGGACTTCACCGTAGTGAATGGCTTGGGCGCTCCCTTGTGGCTGATTGAGTTTCTGCAACTTTGAAAACATTATTTGAAATATATGAACATGAGAGACAGAACGCAGCAGCGGTTTAGGAAACCCTCCTGAGACTCTCTAGTGTGGATCTGTAATTTGGAAGGGGATAATGGATCTCTAGAAAGGCATAAAAATCTCCTTTCTTACCTCTTCTTTTGTGATGTTTTGGAAGCTTTGAAAAGTTGAATAAGAAGGAGATAAACCTTTACCAAGTCCTAGCATGTGTCACCGACAGTGATAAACAATTTCCTCACCATAAGACCTTGGGGTAGATATGATGATGTGCCCATTTTGCAGATGTGGTAACTGAGAAGAATGGTGTGGTAAAAGCCCCTGTCACACAGCTAATAAAGAAGTGGCTGAACCAAGGTTTGAATCGAGCTCTATCTGTCCCAACGCCCTGGGTTCTTCCCTCCACACCACGTGCCTCTGAAGCTAAAAAGAGGAAACATTTCTCCGTGTCCTCGTTTGTTTTTCATTTTTTTGATGTGAATTGTCGGTTCATAACTTTCTCTTATCTATTGGGACTGTAGTCTTTTTTTTACAGATTTGGATTAGCTGTGTCTATAGGATAGATGTTAATACTTGATAGACACATTTTTGCCAACACATCATTTTTCTCTCCAGTACTGTTGTTTTCATTATACAGATGCTTTTAATTGATGCATAATTCAATTAGTTAATTTCTTCCTTTATAAATGCTTTTGTTGTTTCCAAGCTGAGAAAATTAACATTTCTCTAAAAGATCTGAAAACCTGATTTTTTCTGTTTGACTCTGGGTTTATTTTTATTTTTATTATTATGATGATTATTGTTTGGTATATGATATCAGATGTGAGTCCAACATTTTTTATTGCAATTAACTTAGCCCAACCCCACTTGTCGCACAATCCTTTTTTCCCCCTAAT
The DNA here is from genome assembly GCF_000696425.1 of Galeopterus variegatus. Classification (NCBI taxonomy): domain Eukaryota; kingdom Metazoa; phylum Chordata; class Mammalia; order Dermoptera; family Cynocephalidae; genus Galeopterus; species Galeopterus variegatus. The sequence goes on along the minus strand of NW_007729429.1, from coordinate 166,119 downwards.
TTGAGGAATCTATTTTGTATAAATCCTTATATATATATAGTTTTGGGGATCCCCAATCTGTGCCACTAATTTATATTTTTGTTTTACCCTGAATATCACACTATTTTGATTATCATGCTTTATCATACACTCTGGTATATGGTATGGCTGATCAACTCTCTTTGCTAAAAAACTGATACAAATTTAAATCCCAGATAGAAAAATGAAACCAAATATCATATCTTGGAAGACATGGCATATAAGAAAGCAAGAATAAAGACTTAAATTACAGTTTGAACATATTAAACAACTCCAGTCCTATGTAGCATTGCCTAAGGAAAATTCGTATATATTCTTATCCACTTCATTATCTTTATTATAGAAGTAATAAATACTTTGAAGTAATGTTTAATTAAATTTGAAGGTCAAAGGAAGTACAAAAGCTCCACATTCATTTCTTGGATTAATTCATTTATTTCAACAAACATTTGAAGAGAACCCACTTCATGTCAAGTCCTAAGCCAGGCATTGGAATATAGTTGGAAAAAAAAAATGACAAAAATGGTTCCTACTCTCTTGGAATCTAATAGGGAAGATGAATATCAAACAAAAAATTCCAAGGAAAGAATGAGTTCTGCACGCTGTGAGAAGGTAGAATAGGGGTCCCAAGCAATTTGGAGTGAGGTCAGGAAATGCTTCCTCCAGGAAGCACTACATAAGTTGGGGGCCAGGGAGGAATTTTCCAGTCAAGGATAAGAGAAAGAAGCAGGGTGTATCTGCAGATGCTAGAAAATTGTTCCTAGGCCCTTATAGATTCATATTTACCATATTACCCAAGATAAGGTCAGGCATTTTGTGCAGGGATTGGTTGCCCCAAATTTCCCACCCCTTGAAACACTTACCAGGGTCTGGAGGGTACCCAACTCAGACTACAGATTTGGTCAAAATGCATTTGCTGTAAGTTATTTCCACAGGGCTTCGTTCTCAGATGGTTACAACCATGGGCTGGGCAGAGTATCGGGATGATGTGTTGGGGTGGGAGTTGGTTTGGTTTCTACAGCTCTGGACTCCTGAGTAGAGCTGTTTTTGTCCCCTTAGGTTGTCATTGTGAATAATGTCAACTGTGGGGCACAGGATATGAATGACTAACCTGACCCAACATCACATACTTAGGGAGACAGGAAAGGAATAGGTGGACCAGTCAGTCTCTGTAGCAATGGAAGAGGAAGCCTGCCTCCCAGGGGACTGCTGGGCCCCTGGGGTCCAAGGGCCAAGGTGGGCTGGGACATACAGCAACCCCACCCAGATGCCAGTGCTCTTTGCCTGGCAACTACTTCAAGACAGACCTAAACCATGTCCTGTGAGTCCCTAGGTGAGCAATGCCACAGCTCCCCAGACTGCAATCATTGTAGAAACCAGGTCTTTATAAGAAGCTGCTAAAACCACTGACCTAGTGTCAGAAAATGCACACGTGGGAAAAGGAAATTAAATCCCCCGATTTGATCCTAACTAAATAGCAGACTATGTCAGTGTGGTACTTCAGCAATTTATAAAGACTTCCTAATAAAGCATCTCTTTTGATCCTCAGAGCAACGCTGCAGGTAGTTATTGTGAAATGATGACACTGAGACTCAAAGAGGGGGAGTAACTTACCCAAGATCTAGAGCCGTGAGTGGGATAGCTCTAGTCATCATGCATCATTTGTTCAGTCGGCCCACTTGTCACCCAGGTCCTGGGGTGCAGCTGTGAAACTTAGGGTTCCTGCCTTCAAGGAGCTCCCAGTCTAATGGGGGAAACCTAACAGTGAGGAAGTGATTACGGTCATAGGGTGTGGCTACAGAGACCTGCGCAGAGTGTGTGGAAATACAGACCAAGTGCCTTGGCAGTGGGTGGCAGTGGGAGATCAGAAAGGCCCCTGGAAGAGGTGACACATAACCTGAAGCTTGAAGGATGAGTAGACTAATGATTCTCAAATTTGAGGTGCATTCGGATCACCTGGAGGGATCATTAAGCTAGATTGCTAGGTCCTAACCCCAGATTCTCTAAATCACTAAATCTGGGGTGGGACCCAATAATTTGCATTTCTAACACATTCCCAGGGATGTGACCTTGTTGCTGGTCCAAGGACCACACTTTTCAAACCACTGAAGAAGAGATTCCCAGCAGATGCTAGTGCAGGTAGGACCTGCAACTAGGCTGGCCTGCCAGGGAAGGGCAGAGGGGGAGGCAGCGCGAGGCCCTTGTCAACCTGCTGAGGCCAAAGTCAGGACTGAGGCCAGGCTCTTTCTCCACTCACGTGCCAGACCTAGACTGGCATCTGGCTAAAACGTGAAGTCCATTCAGGAAGGCCTCTCCTGCCTCCCCTCTCCTTTCTGATCTCCATAGGACCCTACAGTAACAGTAATAGTAATAATAGTTCAGGTGCCAGCACTGGGCTAAGTAGTGTATGCATGCTAGCTCATTTAACACTAACTAAAACCCTTTGGAGTAGACATATGCAATCCCCATTTTAAAGATTTGGACACTGAGGCACGGAAAGGTTTGGTAATTTGCCCAAGGATATATACTGGTAAGAGGTGGTGCCGGGATGCACACCCAGGCTTCCCTCCCTGTCTGCTCGTTTGGTGCCATCTGGCTGCCAGAGCCCAATGGGGTCCAGTTCCACAGGGCCCAGCCAGGTCTGGAGTCATCGCTTTCTGGGGCCCAGTGAAGGCATCCAGAGCAACTATTCCCACAGAGGGCACGGGGACTCCCAGACAGGTGAGGTGGACCAGCTGCCAGCTGGACTGAACAGACTAGATTGAACCCCAGCCAAGGGTTCCCCACAATTAGCAGGGGGTGTAGAGTCAGGTCAAGCTGCCTTCAAGCCTCAGCTCCTACTACAGCTGGACTGAACAGACTAGATTGAACCCCAGCCAAGGGTTCCCCACAATTAGCAGGGGGTAGAGTCAGGTCAAGCTGCCTTCAAGCCTCAGCTCCTACTTGCTGTGTCTTTAAGTTCATTAACTTCTATACACTTTCATTGCCTCTCTACAGAGCAGCGTAATACTTCTAACCCCACAGGACTATCATGGGGGGGAAATGAAATTATGTGGGTCTGCCACCGGGTGTGCGCTGAGGGAATCTGACTCTCTTTGGGCTGCCACCATCTATCGCATGCGGCCCCAGCCACTCCCGATACTTCCTAGCAATACAGAAGGTGGAGCTTGAAGAGCTGCCTCTTGTAGCTGTAGACTTGGGATGTCATTCCCAGCAGCTGGGAGTTGTCTCTGGCTCTATAGCTGGATCCCTGCTCCCAACTGGAGGAAATAGCCAGGGAACCAGCTATGAGTCAAAGGGTGGGCCCTGGTGCCAAGGCAGGGCAGTGGAGGCAGCAGGCTGGGGTGTCGCCCCCTCCTGATGGCACAATGTGGATCTCAGTGAGTAAAAAGGGAGCAGGGAAGAGGAGTTAGAAACTGGTAATGGAAAGAGCATGGACCTTGAACTAATATTGACTTGGGTCGTCGTCTCTGTTCTGCCACTTAACTTTGTGACTTTGGAAGAGGTACATAACTCTCCTGAGCCTCAGAGTCCTCATCTGTAAATCAGAGTCAATAATCCTTCCCCCAGGGGTGAAAATTAAATGAGAATGTGTAAGGAAGGGCTTGGGACATTGTTAAGCAGTTTTTATTTGTGAAGTTCATCTCGTGCCCCACACAGCTGGGCACACAGAGCACGGTGTTTGTTCATTTATTTACTCAGAAATTCTTACTATCTACTCTGTGCCAGGCACTGTTTTAGGCACTGGAAATGGAGCCATGAAGAAGGCAGACAGAAAAGCCCCGCTTTCTCAGAGCTTACACTGCAGTGAGAGATGACATTCAATAAACAGCTAAACAAAAAAATAAGCAAGGAAATGCAAAATAGCAGTAAATGCTGTCGATCCACTAAAACTGGACAGGGTGTTAGTGTATGGTTCTCTCCATGTTTGGCCGATGGATGGGCTCAGGACAGAGAAGGGTGTAAACCAGTGGTGGACAAAGGCAGGGTTCAGTGGGAAAACAAGAATCCACCTCCTCTCTGTCCCTCTCATCCTTTAGCTCTGCTCTGGCCAGATGTCCCTCAGAGTGTACACCCCAGATCCCCTAATGTAGTGGTTTCTGTATTTGATTCCCAGGAGAGCAGCTCCTTCAGCTGAATTTTCAGTGGACAGGACGCGCCACTTGATGTCCTTCCTGACCATGATGGGCCCCAGTCCCGACTGGAACGTGGGCTTGTCTGCAGAGGATCTGTGCACCAAGGAATGCGGCTGGGCCCAGAAGGTGGTGCAGGACCTGATTCCCTGGGATGCCGGCACCGACAGCGGGGTTACCTACGAGGTAAGCGAGAGGCAAACTTCCCGGGCACCTCTTCCTTGCCCAGCCCTGTTCTGAGTGTCCTGGACACAGAGGTGAATGTGACCCAGGCTCTCCCCTAGATGAACTTACAGTCTGGTGGGGGGGTAGAGGAGGCGGCATGATCTCATCATCACCTATAGTATGATTTGGGTTCTGGGAAGTATCCGTACAGTGACCAGGAGACAATGGAGAGGGAATCTGCTAAAGAGCAGCTCACGGGTAAGTGAGGGAACAGCACGCCAAGGGCATGGAGGCAAAGAGAAAGAGTGAGCGAGAGAGAGCGTGGGAGACAGCCGGAAGTTGAGGTGCATAAGGCTAGACCAGATTCCACAGGTTTCTAAACAGCCAGGCTCAGGAGTTTAGGTTCTGTCCTGAATGTTAATATTTCTCAGATACGGTCAACATACAAACTGCCTTGAAATCTGGAGCCATCAGAAAACCACTGGGAGAACAATCTAGAATAGGCATCAGCAAACTATTCTTCACAAGGCCAATCTGGATTTGTAAATGAAGTTTTTGAAGCCAGCTACACTCGTCCAATTACATATTGCCTGGGGCTGCTTTCCCACTACAACAGCTAAGTTGAGTAGTTGTAACTCACAAAGCATAAAATATTTACCATCTGACCCTCTACAGAAAGAAGTTTGCCAACACCTGGTCTGGTAGGGGGAGCTTTAGATTCAGGCCAACCTGGCTCAGCCATTTCCTAGCTGGGATGACCTCTCTGAAACTGGTTTCTTCATCTGGCACAGCCCTACCATGTATGCAGAAGAATTTTAAAGTATGGATCTACAAATTTTCAAGCATGGCATATGGCATAAGTAGAATTCCACAAATATAAATAGCAGTTCCACCTGTTAAATTTCTATCAAGGCTTTTGTTCTGATCCATATAACAAATTGCTTTTGTGAGTTTTACCAGTTTTCTCACTCTCTGTCTCTGTGTTTTTCCTGCAGTCACCCAACAAACCCACAATTCCCCAGGAGAAAATCCGGCCCCTGACCAGTCTGGACCATCCTCAGAGTCCTTTCTATGATCCAGAGGGCGGGTCCATCACTCAAGTAGCCAGAGTTGTCATCGAGAGAATCGCCCGGAAGGTATTGGGTTAGAGCTCACCCTAGCACGGACCCTTTCCACCAGGAGTGCCAAGTAGACTGTACACCTTTCTGCTCTACAATCATGGGGTCCCTGGCAGAAAGCATCTCAGGACATGGAATTCCTAGGCCTCCCAGGGTTTCCAGTCTGCAAATTATTTTATAAGATGTCAGTGAGCAAAATGAACCCAGCAGTGAGGCCCAGTGCTCAAGTAAGTGCTTTGATCCAGGCATATAGTTTTCGTCGGTGAGTTCCACCATTGATTACTAATGTCTGCCTTGAGCCAGGCTCCCTGGTTAGCCAGCTCTGCTTTCTTGCATTTCTTTAACAGACAGATTGTAAACGTTGCCCCAGAACTCAACCATGGCGTAGGATTTGTATACACACTGGGCATTAGATTTTATGTCCTCCTTCATCTTTCCCCTACATGTTCTCTTCTTTCTTTAATGTGAGCCCTCCAAGTAAAATTCCTTTTGCAGGGAGAACAATGCAATATCGTACCTGACAATGTCGATGATATTGTAGCAGACCTGGCTCCAGAAGAGAAAGATGAAGGTATGTCATTTCCCTCTGTTGCAGGTGGCAACATAAATTGGCATGACCCTTTGGGAAAGCAGTTTGTTAACATGTTTTAAGAACCATAAAAATATTTATATCCTTTGACCTGGTAATCCCATCCCTGAGGATTTCTCCTCGAGAAATAATCAAAAACAAGGGAAAGACTAGGTACAAAGTATAAGGAAATAAATATTCAGACCACGCTCTGCTTTGATTTTCACACTGGCCTGTGAGGCAGGTGCGGGTTTGTCCATTTCCCCAGCGAGTCAAGTGAGGCCCAGATCCTACAGTCAGGAGGGAGTGGCAGAGCCATGGTCTGAGCCCAAGTTTTCTCCTGGGATCTGGAGCCAGACAACCTGGGCTTTCGTTAGTCCCGTGACCTTAGCCGAAAAGCTAACCTTTCTACCTCAGTTTCCTCAATGGTAAAATGGGGATACTCACAGAACTCAACTGAGAGAGTTGTTGTGGGGATCAGATGGGATAAAACACAAAAGGTTCTTAGAATGATGCTAGCACATCGTAAGTGCTCAACGAACATCAGCTGTCCTCAGTCTTATCCTGACACCGGTGTACGGGATCACTGGGAACATGAAGCTGCAACACTAAAAAAAGCCTTACGCTTTCCAAAACTGCCCATGAAATGCCTGCACGTGTGTGGAAACGATGTCTGCCACGGTTAGAGGCTGGAAATGAAAAGACGTTCATGTTGTACTGGGAGGAAGGGATAGTAAGAGAATCGTTCCTATTTTTAGATATTTATTAGAAGGATGTTAAAATATACTTTTTGAAGAGAAGTGAGTGGCTGCTTCCATCCCAGGAGCACCCAGCCTCACTGAGGCTGCTCTAGCAGCAGGGCTTTCCTCGTCCCAAATGAGCTTGTCTGGGGAGAGAGCCAGTTATAGCTTCCATAGGCTCCCACGGAAAACACGTCAAACACTCTTTCCAGATGACACCCCTGAAACCTGCATCTACTCCAACTGGTCCCCGTGGTCCGCCTGCAGCTCCTCCACCTGCGACAAAGGCAAGAGGATGCGGCAGCGCATGCTTAAGGCGCAGCTGGACCTCAGTGTCCCCTGCCCTGACACCCAGGACTTCCAGCCCTGCATGGGCCCCGGCTGCAGTGACGAAGGTGAGGAGACAGCCCAGACTAGCAAGGGGCTGGCAGAAGCTCAGGAAGGGAGGGTCTGCCTGGCAGTGTGGGCCCCTCACTCCAGGCCAGCCAGCATCCCTGGTGGGGGCAGTAGGACCCTGACTGTTATTGTCAGTGGGGTCCACCTAGGGCAGACCCCCATCTGCAACAGTTTCTTGAGGGCTCTGAACTCAGAACATGTCTTATGACATCAAAAGAATTCTTGAGATTGACCACTCCCCTTCCTTCCCCAGCCATGGAATAAAATAAACACATGTTACTAAAGAGCTAATGAACATACATACATCTTATGACAAATTACAAATAACACATAGCCTGCTTCTGGGCCTTAACTCCAGTCTCTTTCTAAGGAGCCAGTGAACAGGTTGGCCGAGGTTGAATCTAGATCCATTGTCCTACTTCTGTCATTCAAGGCCCCTGTCTGTATTCCACCCCAGCCTGAGTCAGAGCGCTCACTTCTCTGTGTCAGGACTTTCAGACTATTGCATCAATTCTAGTCTATCTACAACTGCCCAAAGGTCAGGCTTGAACTACAAGTTTGCAATACATATGTCATGATGATTCAAGCTTCAAGATTGCAGTAAGCTGATTGCTGTGCAAAGGTCAGCTGCCTGCTTCCCAGGGCATGACTCCTCTCTCTGCCTAGAGGGATCTGTACTCTGTGCTTTGATCTTACTCCCTGGGAGGGGCAGTGAGGCAGTGGGAAGGGATGTATAGGCTGGACCAGCGTAAGGCAGGAAGAAAACTGCTTCCAAGCTGGGGACAATAAAGAAAGCTTACACCCCTGCAGGCCAGTCACTTTCTGGCTCTTCCTGGAAAGTAGTCATAAATATTTCTCCTGGCTGCACTCCCACAGTGGTTTACTGTTAACTGTTTTTGCTCAAAATAAGGTACTTTGGAGGGGAGTAAGCTCTGCCATAGACAGGTCATTCATTCCTACCATCAGGCAGGGAAAAAGTTGTGGCTCGTCTGTCAACGTTAAAGGCTCTCTATTTTGGGGCTGGGGCTGGGGAGCTGAGGCCTGCAGTGGGAAGTCGGATCTTTAACCTCTCTCCCCACATGGAGGAGTCCGTCCTCAGTCCAGTGCAGGTGGCTCCCAGGTAGTAATGACCGCTCTGAACCATGCTGGGCTGTGCATGTTTTTTGTATCTGGGGTCGATGCTCCCTAGAAGCTACCCCACCCAGTGCCAGATTGAGTTCTCTGTACCCACATCAAGTTCCCTTCTGTACTGAATTATTTGGGGGAGTGGTTGGAATAGGAAGGAAGCAGAGACCTCTTTGGACATTCTGAAGGAATTATTTTTATAAGACAAGAGGAATGTATTTCATCGTATTGTAACAACTGCATTTTAGTTAAATTTCTTCCTAATTATCTGGGCATAGCCTTTTAGCCCTGGCTCTGTCATCCCTCCCCACTTCTGTCCATTTTCCAAGGCACCACTTGAGAGATCTTTTGCAAACAAACATCTGATCATGTCAGTCCCCGGCTGAAAACCCTGCAGTTCTCTATGGGCCTTAGATGTATGATACGTTTTAGACCATACGAATGGATTGTGATTTATCTTAAATTATATGTAGATTAAAGTATATCTTATACCATATATTTATTTGCTTATTTAAACATCCTTCTATCCATCCAAGCATCTTTCGGATGTATTTTCATGGGATGAGGAGTAATCCTCAGTGCCTCATGCACTTGGAAAAGGGCATTTCCTCTTAAAGAACAATTCCTGGTTTAAAGGTTTAGACGCCTAATGTTCTCTTCCATCCTCAACTGCCTAACTCCCCACCTTGAATGCCGGCGGGTTCCCTTCTTGGTTCCTGCGCGTGGGAAGGTCCCCTGCAGCGTCGCTCGGTGTGTTGCAGATGGCTCCACCTGCACCATGTCCGAGTGGATCACCTGGTCGCCCTGCAGCATCTCCTGCGGCACGGGCATGCGGTCCCGGGAGCGGTACGTAAAGCAGTTCCCAGAGGACGGCTCCGTGTGCACGCTGCCCACCGAGGAGACGGAGAAGTGCACGGTCAACGAGGACTGCGGTGAGCGGGGGCGCCGGGCGGGCGGGGGGCACGGGCGGCTTCCGAGGCGGCGGGCGAGGCTCCAACTCCGCCGGACTCCCCAGCTCCCAGCAGCTGCCTGGTGACCGAGTGGGGCGAGTGGGATGAGTGCAGCGCCACCTGCGGGATGGGCATGAAGAAGCGGCACCGCATGGTCAAGATGAGCCCGGCAGACGGCTCCATGTGCAAGGCCGAGACATCCCAGGCGGAGAAGTGCATGATGCCGGAGTGCCGTGAGTGGGCGTGGGACAGGCTCGGGCGAAGGGACCAGGGGCAGGCGTGGAGGACCACAGCACCCCCTACTACCACCATCGGGGTCGGAGGCTGGGCAGGAGCTGGGGGAAAGCGTGGCCCACCGTCCTTGCAGAGCACTGCTAGGAACAAGATGAGACACACAGGTGTGCAGACTTCAGCCAGACCAAAGACAGTGGCCTCTTTTGGGGGAAAGTCTAAGCTACGCTGGGGTAGCAAACTGGTGGCCTCTAGCTGGAATCTACCTACAGTTGTGTTTTATAGGAGCTTCTTTTTGGGGGCAGTGGGGACAGGTAATACATTTAGGCAGTACATACACTCCCCGGGTCCAGTCCAGTCCTGTTCTACATTGGACCTGTGTGGCCTCATAAAACATGACCGTCCCCACTCCATGCACAAATGCATATAACCCACACATCGGCATACTAATGTACATAGGCACACAAGTACATACACATGCTAGGGATTTCAGTACCAAAGTGTCCAAAATGCAGCATCGAGCCTATCCTTCTGTGTGTGATTCTTTCGGAGTGTGGGCTACTTTTTTGGTAAGACAAACTCTCAGTGGTATGGCAGGTGGCGACTTACGTACTCACATTACTGAGCCTCATCTGATGTCAGACCATGACCAACAGCTGGGCCAGGTGAGATGCAGGCCAACATGACCGTCCCCACTCCATGCACAAATGCATATAACCCACACATCGGCATACTAATGTATATAGGCACACAAGTACATACACATGCTAGGGATTTCAGTACCAAAGTGTCCAAAATGCAGCATCCAGCCTGTCCTTCTGTGTGTGATTCTTTCGGAGTGTGGGCTACTTTTTTGGTAAGACAAACTCTCAGTGGTATGGCAGGTGGCGACTTACTACTCACATTACTGAGACTCATCTGATGTCAGACCATGACCAACAGCTGGGCCAGGTGAGATGCAGGCGAGGGACAAGAAGAGCTTCATGGAGTTCATTCTTATTTGAACCCATGAGCCAATTCCACTCCGCTCCAGGGGCCAGAGCAGGGAGATGGGTGGGTGGGTGGGGGCACTGCGGGGCCAAGGAGATCAAAGAAAGCAAAGGGAGCCTGTTTTCAGTGGCAAACCTGACTCCTGACCTAGATACCATCCCATGTTTGCTGTCCCCCTGGTCCGAGTGGAGTGACTGCAGCGTGACCTGTGGGAAGGGTATGCGGACCCGCCAGCGGATGCTCAAGTCTCTGGCCGAACTTGGAGACTGTAACGAGGAGCTGGAGCAGGTGGAGAAGTGCATGCTGCCCGAATGCCGTAAGTCCTGAAGCTCTGGAAGCCCACCACTTCTCTGCTTCGGTGTTCCTGAGTCCAGGCAGCCCCAAACCAGCACCCCCTCCACAACCTTCCACCCTGGGCTGTGATAATACTGCTAGATCATTATTTACTGAGAAGGAGTATGCAGTTTGAGTCTCTGTCTTGGCAGTTATTTAAGCTCCTCAGTCAGTCTCCTTACTAGTAAAGTGGGGATCCCACTACCATCTACAAAACACACAAACTGCAAGTTGCTGTGAAGTCTAAACAGGAGACATATATGAAAAACACTTAGCACAGGGCTCAATAAACCTTAGCTCTTTCTCTCCACCTTCTACCACCAATTAAGGGCTTGTCTGAGTTTTAAAATTCTCTTTCTCCTCCCGTGACCATTTAATTTACCCATGACCAGAGCTGGACATGAAATCAGTGACTGCTGCAGCCTGGTAAAAAGACCAGCAAGAAAACAAGCCAAGTTCTCAAAACCTTGCTGCCTACCCCCATCTCCTCCAAAATCTCTGTGCTCAGCTGTTTCTATTACATGGGGAGTAATCTCCAAGCAGAGAGTGCCAGTTTTTCCAGCTACCCTTCTAAGAGAGCTGCTCTCTTAGGTGGTGCAGACATGCTGGATGTAATCTGCTTGCTATCGTCATTTTCTGGCTTCTTCCAACACACACTTCGTAGTCCCTCCCCTTGTTAGTACTCAGGCTGTCTGCCCCAGTTCAGATCCCAGCTCTGTTCTTTACCAGCAGATTACTTATCATCCCTGTTCCTCAGTTTCCTCATCTGTAAAATAGCAGGAAACACTCCCTAGGCTGCTTTGAGTATTAAACCAAGTAGTTGGCACAAAGTGTGAGCCCTGGACCTGGCAAGGAGAGGCCTCAATCGATATCCTTGAGCTGTTTCAGCTAGGCTCAGTTATGTGTGCAGATAACCTAGACCATCAGCTAAAGAAAGCCTGGTGCTTTTAATAACTAAAATTGACCCATGGTTCAAACCAGCTCACGAGTTCAAGCCCCAGAGCTCTCTGAGACAGTTTCCGACTTAAGTCTCTATATCCATGGGGGTCCACTGAAGAAAGGGAGAAAATAAACATTTATGGAGCACTTACTAGGCTGGGAGCATTATCTCATTTAGTTCTCACAACCAAATGAGAAAAATACCATTATCCCCATTTTGCAGATAAGAAAGCTGCCTGAGCTCCCACAGGGAAAAAAAGGCCTGAAACTATAGAACAAAATGAATACTTCCTACAGCCAGCTTGTCCCTGGCTTTGAGAGGCCAATGGAGAGTTTGGAATCATTTGCCTCCCTAGGACACATCCTGACAATCAGACTGATGTTATTTCCCCTTCACATTTGTGAGATACTGGCTCAGTAAGAATTTGCTAAGTCTCATNTGCCTGAGCTCCCACAGGGAAAAAAAGGCCTGAAACTATAGAACAAAATGAATACTTCCTAGAGCCAGCTTGTCCCTGGCTTTGAGAGGCCAATGGAGAGTTTGGAATCATTTGCCTCCCTAGGACACATCCTGACAATCAGACCGATGTTATTTCCCCTTCACATTTGTGAGATACTGGCTCAGTAAGAATTTGCTAAGTCTCATACTATGATAAACCATAAAATACCATTTGCTCCTGACCCTCTTCTCCACTGAATTTCCCATCTCTGGCTCCTGTGTTTTTTGCACAGACCACCACATATAGGACACAGGATGATGTCGAGAACATGAAGAACTGCCTGTGTCTGTGAGAGCCACAGTGCCCTTGGTATTGGTCCAGGGGGTCAACCACCTGTTAGCTTGTTGACTTGTCATAACCAAAGGAGTCAAGCAGCAGGGGTCTGTTAGCCTTGCTCTGAAAAACACCTCTGGTGAGCTGTGCTTTTCCTGAGAAAATCCAAGTTCTTGAGATTGTGAGGCTGAGCTGTGCCACTTGGGGCTGTTTTGACAGTATTCTAGGAGCTCAAAGAGCACGGCTGGAGGCTCTGAATACATCTTCAAAGTCCCCCAAAGCCTTCTTGAGCCAAAGAAGGGTCACAGAATGTGGGCTGTGACCTGGCACCAATACTGCCTCTATTGCTTACCAACCACGTGGGCTGAAGTCTGCCTCTTGGAGCCTCAGTTTCCTCTTCTGTAAAAAGGGATAACAGAACCTGCTTTGTATTTTCCTCATAAGCTTATTGAGGTTCAAAAGAGAGTGTAAGTGACTGGATCTTGTTTCAGATGTGAGATACACTCATGCCTATCTGTGTCTTGCCAGCCATTGACTGTGAGCTCACCGAATGGTCCCAGTGGTCTGAATGTAATAAGTCATGCGGGAAAGGCCACATGATTCGAACCCGGATGATCCAAATGGAGCCTCAGTTTGGAGGTGCACCCTGCCCAGAAACTGTGCAGCGAAAAAAGTGCCGCATTCGGAAATGCCTCCGAAATCCATCCATCCAGAAGCTGCGCTGGAGGGAGGCCCGAGAGAGCCGGAGGAGTGAGCAGCTGAGGGAAGAGTCTGATGGGGAGCAGTTTCTAGGTATCACTCCCAAATGTGGGGCTGGGCTGGTCTCTAGGACAGGCTGGGATGGGCACTGAGCTGTCGAAAGGATCAGGGCTGAGACTTCACTTTCTGGAGTCTTCAGGCCACATTTTGATTTTTTACGTACAAGTTTATTCCCAAATAGTAAGCAAGCACAGTTTATAATTTATAAAGGAGAAGATCGGGGTGGGGGGATCTTTATCCAAGAATCTTTAGGTAGCATAATTACCTGCCTTTACGGATTGCATAATTGTTTTCTTCTACACTTAAGTAAAACCAGAAGTCTTGTCCAACACTGCTCAAAATCATAACTATGACTTAGTAACCCCATTCACTCCTTGCGGAAGGAGATAATAATGATACGGGTGTGTCAAAGAAGTCTTGATTGTCATTTAGGGAATGTTCCCAACGACTCCCCAAATAAGTCAGTCTCCATTTTAAGAGTGTGGCTCAGACGAGGTGGCCCTGGCCTGTGACTTCATGATTATTTTTAAGGTTAACCACAAAGTTTAGCAGTAGTGTCATATCCGTCTTGAGTTTTATTTCCCCAGATAACATGGATCCAGGCAACCAAGTGATAAATACTCCAATAGAGCAATAAATCAAGTGCTAAGAATTCAGAGAGATGTCAGGGCAGAGGAAATCAGAGTGGATCTTGAGGAACTTGTAGGAGTCTGCCATTTAAGAGAAGTACATCCCAGGGAGCAGGAATAGTCATTGCAAAGGCACAGGGTAACCGAAGAGCATGTATCCAAGCAATAAATGGAATGCAGAGCACAGAGCGTGAGGAGGGGAGGCAGGAAACCAGGCTGGAGAGGCAGTGCCAGACCAAGAAAGGCCAGGGGACTGCTGAGGATTTGAAACTCGGTTCTGTATGTGAAGGTTTTAAGCAAGAGAGTGACTTTAATAGACCTGTGTTGAGTGCTTTGGAGGTGGCAAAAACAGAGGCCAGAGTCCAGTTATTTTGTTTGTAGCCCAGAAGAAAAATTATCTGTCCCCCTCCTCCAGCATAACTTGAGATCCAGGATGTAAAAAAGCAAAAAAAAAAAAAAAAAAAAAAAAAAAAAAAAAGGGC